>NW_026652276.1:136342837-136612884 GCF_009828535.3 Hylobates moloch
GGAATGGAGAATGGAATGGAGTGGAGAATGGAATGTAGAATGCAATGGAATGGAGAATGTAATGCAGAATGGAATGGAATGGAGAATGGAATGGGGGATGGAATGGAATGGAGAATGGAATGGAATGGAGGATGGAATGTAATAGATAGTGTAATGGAGAATGGAATGGAATAGAGAATGGAATAGAATGGAGAATTGAATGGAGAATGGAATGAAAAATGGAATGGAATGGAAAATGGAGTTGAATGGAGAATGTAATGTAATGGAATTGGAATGGAATGTAGCATGGAATGGAGAGTCGAATAGAATGGAGAATCGAATGGAATTGAGCATGGAATGGAGAATGGAATGGAATGGAGAGTGGAATGGATAATGGAATGGAGAATGGAATGGAGAATGGAAGGGAATGGAGAATGTAATGGAGAAGGGAATGGAATAGAGATTGGAATGGAGAATGGAATGGAATGGAGAATGGAATGGAGAATGGAATGGAGAATGGAATGGAATGGAGAATGGAATGGAGAATGAAATGGAATGGAGAATGGAATGCAGAATGGAATGGAATGCAGAATGGAATGGAATGGAGAATGGACAATGGAATGGAGAATGGAATGGAATGGAACATGGAATGTAGAATGGAATGGAATGAAGAATGGAAGAGAATGGAGTGGAATGGAGAATGAAATGGAGAATGGACTAGAATGGAATGGAGAATGGAATGGAGAATGGAATGGAATGGAATGGAGAATGGAATGGAATGGAATGGAGAATGGAATGGAATTGAATGGAGAATGGAATGGAGAATGGAGTGGAATGGAGAATGGAATGGAATGGAATATCTGACCTGAAAGTGGATCCTGTAATGGAGGGAAGAGAAATGCTGTAGAGAGCATTATTGAGGTCCGGCACAGTGGCTCCCATCTGTGATCCCAGCACTTTGAGAGACCAAAGTCGATGGATTTCTTGAGTCCAAGAGTTCAAGACCAGCCTGGGCAACATGGCAAAACCCTATCTCTATAGAAAAAGAAAATTAGGTGAATTCACAAAATTGGAACACAAATGGTAGAGAAAATAAAATGATTTAATTAGTTTACGTTTACTGAATTTGATAAGTGTGCCATGGTACATAAGAGAATGTCCTTTTCTTGGGAAATACACATTAAGTATTTAGGAGTAAAAGATGATGATGTTTATAATGTAGCCTCAGATAGTTGAGAAAAAAAGTGTGTGTGAGTGTGTGTGCAGTGGGAGATAGCACATACAAATAAGCAGTACAAATGTTAACAACAGGTGAATGTGGGTAAATGGTAAAGGGTGTTCTTTTTATTATTTCCATCTTTGCAACTTATTTATAAATTTGAAGTTATTTCCAAATAAAAAGTTTAAAAAATACAGCAAAAAAAGTTATATGAAATGGAAGAAAATGAGTGTCAGTAAATATGCAACAAGATCGGCCATACATTGATAATTATTGACACTGAGTGGTTTACTACAGTATAAAAAGAAGTTTATTATGCTCTTTCACTACTATTGAATATATTTGAAATTTTTCATAATAGAAGAAGGTAAACAGTAATGAAGGCATCTGAACTTGAAGATTGCTAAGTGTATTTCCCAACTCTAAAGCTCTATGGCCATTTGAGTGTGATGAATTGTGTATGTTAGGTATGATCCTTTTTTTTTTTTTTTTTTTGAGACAAGGTCTTGCTATGTTGCCCAAGCTGGCTTTGAACTCCTGACCTCAAGCAACCCTCCTACGTTGGAGGCCTTTTGAATAGCTGGGACTACAGGCTTACACCACTGTGCCCAGCTTGATCTAAATTTGAGTTCTACTTCGGCTCAAGTTTTTCCTCCAAAAATTGGGAAAACTATCTACTAATAAGAGTAACTCAATATCTGTTATGCATTTAAAGTTTTTAGCACATTTCCTGGCACACAGTATAGTAATTGTTCAATATATGTTAGTAATAACTTATTATTGGATGAATGAATGAAACAAAAAGATTAATTTTCACTGATGGTTAGAAGATGGAGCATTATCGGTAAGGAATTTGACCTGCACAACTATTCTCATTATTGTCATGAGGTGTTACAAGAGGTTCACAGAGAGGGGTACGGAAAGAACAATCTTTTTATAATTTTTTAGGTGGACTCTTATGTATTGAGAAATACATATTTCTCTCTTTTTTTTTTTTGAGATGGAGTCTTGCTTTGTCGCCCAGGCTGGAGTGCAGTGGCGCAATCTTGGCTCACTCCAAGCTCTGCCTCCCGGGTTCACGCCATTCTCCTGCCTCAGCTTCCTGAGTAGCTGGGACTACAGGCACCCGCCACCACACTCGGCTAATTTTTTTGTGTTTTTGGTAGAGACAGGGTTTCACCGTGTTAGCCAGGATGGTCTCAATCTTCTGATCTTGTGATCTGCCCACCTCGGCCTCCCAAAGTGCTGGGATTACAGGCATGAGCCACCACGCCCGGCCTATATTTCTCTTTTTTAAGCAGAATGTAACAGAGTCATTTATTTACCAGAAATTAACTCATGTAGAGAATAACGTAATATCCCCAGGAAAAGTAGAAGACATAAAATTAGAACCTTTCCCATCGTTAAACAAAGGCTCTGTGGAATCAAACCTGAATTTTTTAAGAAAAAATTGTGGTAGGCCGGGCACAGTGGCTGGTGCCTGTAATCTTAGCACTTTGGGAGGCTGAGGTGGGAGGATCATTTGAATCCAGGAATTCAAGACCAGCCTGGGCACATAGTGACACCTCATCTCTCCAAAAAAAAAAGCATGGAGGTGCTGGCCTGTGGTCCCATCTACTAGGGAGGCTGAGGGAAGAGGACTGCTTGAGCCCAGAGGTCAAGGCTGCAGTGAGCCATGATCACACTGCTGCACTTCAGCCTAGGCAACAGAGTGAGACCTTGTCTCAAAAAAGAAAAAATTGTGGTAAAATACACATAACATAAAATTTACAATCTTAACCATTTTAAAGCATACGCTTTGTTGATATTAGTACCTCCACAGTGTTGTGTAACCATCACCACGATCCAATTCCAGAACTTTTTTATCTTCCCAGACGGAAATTATGTATGCATTAAACACTAACTTCCCATTCTGGCTCCCTCTACCTCCTGGTAACCAGCATTCTACTTTCTGTCTCTGAGAATTTGACTATGCTGGTTGCCACATAGGAGTGGAATTGAGGTAGGAGGCAGTACTCGACTCCAGAGACAGGGCTTATGCTCCAGACCAGATTGAAGACTAGCTGAAACAGGGAAGAGGCGAAAGCACCTTTCCATAAGACAGACCCATTGTCAGCTTACCATTGCCATGAAAACACCTGGAAGTTACCACCCATTTCCACAGCATAAGCCAATGACCCAGAAGTTAATCTATTTCTAGAAATTTCTGCATAATCTGCCGCTTAATTTGCATATAATTAAAAGTGGGTATGAATATGACTGCAGACCTGCCTCTGAGCTTTTACTCTGGGCACACAGCCTATGGGGGTAGCCCCGCCCCACAAGGAGCAGTGCCTCTGCTACTGCTGCTGTGCACTGCCACTTCAATAAAAGTTGCTGACACCACCAGCTCACCCTTGAATTCTCTCCTGGGCAAAGCCAAGAACCTTAGTCCTGGGGCAAGCCCCAATTTTGGGGCTCACCTGCTCTACATCAGAATCAGATATAATAGTGTTTGTCTTTTTGTGACTTGTTTATTTCATGAAATACGTCTTCAAGCTTCATTGATTTTGTAGCATGGGTCAGAATTTCCCTCTCATATGGATACAGCACATCGTGTTTATCCATTCATTTGTCAGTGGCTGCTTAGGTTATTTCCATCCTTTGGCTTCTGTGGAAAATGCTTCTGTGAACATGGGTGTACAGATCTCTCTTCAAGCCCCTGCTTTCAATTTCAAGCCTGGATTTTTACATATGTTGGAGAAAGAAAGTTGTAAGTTCCTCTTCCCATCTAGCATTTAGAGGTTTTTTGTTTGTTTGTTTTCTGAGACAGTCTCGCTGTGTCACCCAGGCTGGAGTGCAGTGGCATGATCTCGGCTCACTGCAACCTCTGCCTCTCGGGTTCAAACAATTTTTCTGCCTCAGCCTCCCGAGCACCTGGGTCTACAGGCGCACGCCACTACAGTCAGCTAATTTCTATATTTTTAGTACAGACGGGGTTTCACCATGTTGGCCAGGCTGGTCTCAAACTCCTGACCTCAAGTGATCCGCCTGTCTAGGCCTCCCAAAGTGCTGGGATTACAGGCATGAGCCACCACATCTGGCCGGATTTCGTTTTTATTTGATGTTTTAATTGGCTTTTAAGGCAACAGTGATTATGCTTTTCTTGGTAAAGCACCAACATGAATAGTCTTGACCTGTTTGTAATAGCCAAGCTTCAGTTTAGTTTCCAATGTGTTCCTTCATGTGCAGTGCTCCTCACATGACTATTTGTAAGTAATTTCTGCTGGAGGGAGTTGATAATAGAAACTTTGTTTTTGGTTTTGGATGTTGGTTGAACACAGAGAAAACACGTTGAGATTGGTCAAGTTCATGAGAAAGGGCACATGAGCCCAGATTCTCTTCAGTAACAAAGTCCTCTTCTTTGAGGGCTGAGACCTGTTATTTTCTCAAGTGAGCCCAGCTTTGCTTGTGTTCACATTTGATTTTCCCCATGCACTCCAGCATGATAGCGCTTCTTGTCTCTTTGTTAAAGGGTTATGTAATTATGCAGATCAACGTTGTGGGTCTTTTTCCTCTTGGACAGTACTTTCTGGAACTGCTAGATTTTCAGATGAGAGCTGTTTATTCTGGATCAGACTTAATTTGGTCAGCTGAATTCTCTTGGGTATGAAGAGTTTTTCTTGCCCTTGGCCTACTTTTTGTGGTTCTAAATATCTTTTTACAGTTTCAACAAGTACTCTGTAAAACAGAAATAGTTGAAAGCACTGCTTTCTTTTGCCTTCTTAGTTCCTGTGCTGTTTAATGAGCTCAGTATGTCAGTTACATTGCCTTCTTTGAAAGCCATAACAACAGAGCCCTGCATTGCAAAGGAATGCTTTGTTATTCTCACCATATTCATCGAGTGCCCACTACGTGCCAGGCTCCTCACAGCTTGTTACAAAGCCAGATGGTTACCCCAGCGAATTCAGGAAGGTGATGGAGATATATTCAGGGCCCAGTGGGAAAAAAAAAAGGCACTGGTCTAGCTGAGATGGCCCAGGAAGCTCCGCGCTGCTTTTACCCACACACAGCATCTTCTCTACCTTTTATTGCACTTGGATTCTAAGCTCCCGCCCTCCCAAAGAGTAACAACTTAAAAGCAGAAGAAAATCACTGTAGTAAATCACCCTAATAAATCAACTCATTTCCCACGTTCTCACAGTTCTTGTGGAAGAAATGGAGAAAAAATACAGGAAGAAGAGAGAAGAAATGAAGACGGAAGCAAGTTCGACTCCTATTCTCCCAGGTGCCTCGTCCCTTTGTCTAATTTTGTATTCTGCATTTTCCTCTTTTCCACCTTCCCCTAGCGTTCACAATGATTGGTTTGTTTGTTTTTAATTTTTATTTATTTATTTATTTATTGAGAATGTTTCGCTCTTGCTGCCCAGGCTGGGGTGCAATACTGCAATCTTGGCTCACTGCAACCTCCACCTCCCGGTTCAAGTGATTCTCCTGTCTCAGCCTCCCAAATAGCTGGGATTTACAGGCATGCGCCACCATGCCCAGTTAGTTTTTTGTATCTAGTAGAGATGGGGTTTCACCATGTTGGTCAGGCTGGTCTTGACCTCCTGACCTTAGGTGATCCACCTGACTCGGCCTCCCAAAGTGCTGGGATTACAGGCGTGAGCCACCACACCCGGCCAACCACCACATCGGCCTTTTTTTTTTTTTTTTTTTTTTTTTTTTTTTTTTTTTGTGAATAGAGATGGAGTCTCAGGCTGGTCTCAAACTCCTGGGCTCCAGTGATTCACCTGCCATGGCCCCCCAGAGTGCTGAGATTACACGTGTGAGTGAGACAGTCTCACTCTGTCCCCCAGGCTAGAGTGCAGTGGTGCCATCTAAGCTCACTGCAACCTCTGCCTCTCTGGTTCAAGCAGTTCTCCTGCTTCAGCCTCCTGAGTAGCTGGGATTACAGGTGGGCGCAACCACGCCTGGCTAATTTTTATATTTTTAGTAGAGACGGGGTATCACCATGTTGGCCAGGCTGGTTTCAAACTCCTGACCTCAGGTAGATCCACCCACCTCGGCCTCCCAAAGTGCTGGAATTACAGATGTGAGCCCCTGCACCCAGCCTCACAATGCTTGTTTTATTAGTTGTCCAACATCACACTGAGTATCACACTTAGTATTATGCTTCAGGGTGTAACTCAGTTCTCTGTTGGTGGTTCCCAATTTTCACTATTATGTAAAATGCTGTGACAGAGAACTTCATGCTTTTAACTTTTCTTTTTCCTTTTGGATTATTTCTTTAATATAAGAATGGAATGCTGGTCAGGCTTAGGATGGGAGTCAATCCATTTTAAATGACTTATGATCTCCTTATTAAGCTACAGGGGCATAAAAACATTCACTCCTGCTGTATTGACCATGCTTCTCAAAAGCACACCTCATTTAAAGCAATGAAACAAGTGTTAGCTTAATATTCAGATACACTCAAAAAAGAACTCGGTTGAAGCAGGAGAGCCAGCTACAGTGCTGGAAACCCTGAGTCACAGAGCCCTCAGTGAGGGAGTCTGGACCGCCACGTGCTGGGGGAGCGCCCCTTGCTGCCGTACTCCTCATTTTATCAGGACAGGACTTCATTTGAGCAAAGAGTTTCCCATCTAAAGAAATATTTGGAAACCAGGAGTCCATTTCCTTTATTTTATTCAGGACATAGGCTCAGCAAGGTCTCTTTTTAAATGCAGCCAAGATCCACAACAATCCAGGACTGCATTCTGCCTTCAGGTTTTGGGGTGCTCTGGACACAGAATTCCTCTCCTAGTAAATGAGGGGAACGGAAGGAGTGAGGGCCTGGGAGGCCAAGGGAGGAGGTTCACCTGGGAAGAGTCAGGCCTGTTTCTCCTCATTTCTTCTCTCCCTCATTCCTAGCTTCTTCCACACGTCTGTGAGGACAGATCTTTCTAAAACAGCACATCTTGAGGCCGGGCACGGTGACTCATCCCTGTAATCCCAGCACTTTAGGAGGCCAAGGTGAGCGGATCACCTGAGGTCAGGAGTTCGAGACCAGCCTGACAAACATGGTGAAATCCCGTCTCTACTAAAAATACAAAAAAAAAAAAAAATCGGCCCGGCGTGGTGTCGCGTGCCTGTAATCCCAGCTACTTGGGAGGCTGAGGCACAAGAATCACTTGAGCCTGGGAGGTGGAGGGTGCAGTGAGCAGAGATCACCCCACTGCACTCCAGCCTGGGCGACAGAGCAAGGCTGTTTCAAGAATAAATAAATAAATAAACAAAACAACACATCTCCTATGTTGCTCTCCTGGTGACAGCCCCTCACTCCCTCCACTGCTCACCAGGCACCTTCAGCGTCCTGGCCACATGGCTTCTCCTCACCTCCACCAGCCCCTCAGACCTCCCCCTGCAGGAAGCCTCCTGGCACAGGGACTTTACCCCTTTGTTCCTTCCTCTCTGTTGTCTCTCTACCTGGAGCTCCCATCCTGGTCTCACTCGACTTTGCCCTTCACGAGAATCTTTCACGAGAATCCCAAGGGCATCCCTCCCATGCCCATGGCCGTGGTGCTCCTAAGGCTTCTGGAAGGTAGGGCCCTGTCTGCTTTCCTCAGTTTCTCCAGCAGCCTGGGGCCGGGAGAAGGGCAGCACTACGAGAAAGAAGGGGAATGGGAAAGAGCCATTTGCTTCCTTAAAGATGGCGGAGGCCGGGCACGGTGGCTCACGCTTGTAATCCCAGCACTTTGGGAGGCCGAGGCGGGCGGATCACGAGGTCAGGAGATCGAGACCATGGTGAAACCCCGTCTCTACTAAAAGTACAAAAAATTAGCTGGACGTGGTGGCGGGCGCCTGTAGTCCTAGCTACTGGGAGAGGCTGAGGCAGGAGAATGGCGTGAACCCGGGAGGCGGAGCTTGCAGTGAGCCGAGATAGCGCCACTGCACTCCAGCCTGGGCGACAGAGCGAGACTCCGTCTCAAAAAAAAAAAAAAAAAAAAAAGGGCAGGAAGCTGTTTGAATTACATCGGTTAGCCATCACCGGAGGGGGCAGATTCGTGAGTTTTTCCCCAAAGAGAGCTTTCTTTTTTCTTTTTTTTTCTTTTTCAACTTTTATTTTCAGTTCAGGGGGTACATGTGCAGCTTTGTAACATGGGTAAAGTGCGTGTCACTGGGGTTTGATATACAAATGGTTTCGTTACCAGGGTAGTGAGCATACTACCTGATATGAAGTTTGTTGATGCTCACTCTCCTCCCAGCCTCCACCCTCAAGTAGGCCCGGTGTCTATTATTCCCCTCTGTGTCCATGTGGACTTCATTTATAAAGTGAGATAAATAAGAACGTGTGGTGGCCAGGGTGGTGGCTCACGCCTGTAGTCCCAGCACTTTGGGAGGCTGAGGCAGGCGGATCACGAGGTCAGGAGTTCGAGACCAGCCAGACTAACATGGTGAAACCCCGTCTCTACTAAAACAAAAATTAGCTGGGTGTGGTGGCACATGCCTGTAATCCCAGTTACTCAGGAGGCTGAGGCAGGAGAATTGCTTGAACCTGGGAGGCGGAGGTTGCAGTGAGCCCAGATCTTATCACTACACTCCAGCCTAGGTGACAGAGTGAGACTCTGTCTCAAAAAAAAAAAAAAAAAAGTGGTATTTGGTTTTCTGTTCCTGTGTTAATTTGCTTAGGATAATGGCCTCCAGCTCTGTCCATGTTGCTGCAAAGGACATGATTTCATTCTTTTTTTATGGCTATGTAGTATTCCATGGTATATATGGACCACATTTTCTTTATCCAGTCTACCACTGATGGGCATCTAGGTTGATTTCATGTCTTTGCTATTGTGAACAGTGCTGCAATGAACATATATGTGTATGTGTGTTTTTGGTAGAATGATTTATATTCCTTTGGGTATATACCCAGAATTGAATGGTAGTTTTTTTTAAGTTCTTTTAGAAATCTCCAAACTGCTTTCCACAGTGGCCAAACTAGTTTATATTCCTACAACAGTGTATAAGCATTCCCTTTTCTCTACAACCTCACTAACATCAGTTATTTCCTGACTTTTTAGGATTAGCCATCCTGACTGGTGTGAGATGTTATCTCATTGTTTTTTTGATTTGCATTTCTCTAATGATTAGTGATATAGAGCATTTTTTCGTATGCTTGTTGGCCACATGTGTGTCTTCTTTTGAGAAGTGTCTGTTCATGTCTTTTGCCGATTTCTTTTTCTTGAGATAGAGTCTTGCTCTGTCACCCAGGCTGGAGTGCAGTAGCACAATATCAGCTCACTGCAACCTCTGCCTCTTGGGCTCAAGTGATTCTTCCTGTCTCAGCCTCCCAAGTAGCTGAGATTATAGGCGCCCGCCACCACGCCTGGCTAATTTTTGTATTTTTAGTAGAGACAGCGTTTCATCATTTTGGCCAGCCTGATCTCGAACTTCTGACCTCAAGTGATCCACCCGCCCAAGGTGCTAGGATCCAAACATATCTTTCTTTTCTTTTGTTTTTTTGGACAGAGTCTCACTGTGTAGCCCAGGTTGAAGTGCAATGGTGCAGTCTCGGCTCACTGCAAACTCTGCCTCCTGGGTTCAAATGATTCTCCTGACTCAGCCTCCCAAGTAGCTGGGACTACAGGCACGTGCCACCACGCCCGGCTAATTTTTTGTATTTTTAGTAGAGATGGGGTTTTACCGTGTTAGCCAGGATGGTCTCGATCTCCTGACCTTGTGATCTGCCCACCTTGGCCTCCCAAAGTGTTGGGATTACAGGCGTGAGCCACTGTGCCTGGCCCCAAATATATCTCTTATATCACGATGATAATAGTAATAGCTTACACATACCTAGCACTTCACAGAGAGTGTCTACATGCCTGTGTATCTGATAACTGCTAAAAAAGAAGGAATTAACATTTGTTGAGCAGAAATGATTGAATACATGCAGCGAAGCCAGCCCCTCATTTTCCTCAAACAGCACTTTTAATTTATATAATGATAGGAAGTTTTTAGGGAGATGAAGCAAAACCTCAATTAAAAGTCAGGAGTCCTGGGTTTGACCTTATTTCCTTATTTATAAAACTGGGACGTGACCTATTCTTGCCTTTTCCACAATGAGATAATGCTATTCTGGCCAGCACAGATGATATGATTGTGTAGAAACTCTCCCCCCATTATAAAATTATAAATTATTGAATTATAAAGCAACAACAAAGACAGAATGGCTTTAATGCAGAGATAGTCAAATTGACCAAAGGAATAGGAGGAAATATCTTGAAAAGGACCCAGGCTGCTTGTGGTGGCTCACGCCTGTAATCTCAGCACTTTGGGAGGCCAAGGCAGGAGGATCACTTGAGCCCAGGAGGAGGAGACCAGCCTGGGCAGTGTGGCAAAACCTTGTCTCTACAAAAACTCAGAAAACTTAGCTGGGCATGGTGGGACATGCCTGTAGTCCCAGCTAATCAGGAGGCTGAGGTGCGAGGATCACTTGAGCCCAGGAGGTTGAGGCTACAGTGAGTCATGATCACACCATGCTACTCCAGCCTTAATGTCAGAGTGACACCTTGTCTCAGAGAAGAAAAAGACTCACATGTATATCTGTTCATCCAAAGGTATTGTAAAGAAAGCAAAAGGCCAACCCGCAAACTGGAAGAAGATATCTGCATCCACATAACTGACAATGGACTAGTGCTGTGGTTTGAAAGTCCTCTGCAAAACACTTGGGGAAATTATTTATTTTTGTTTTATTATTATTATTATTAGAATCAGAGTTGTGCTGTGTTGCCCAGGCTGGAGTGCAGTGGTACAATCAAAGCTCACTAAAACCTTGAACTTCTGGGTTCACGTGATCCTCCTGGCTCAGCCTCCTGAGTAGCTGGGACCAAAGCCATGTGCCACCATGCCTGGCTAATTTTTCGTTTTTTGTAGAGATGGAGTCTCACTATGTTGCCCAGGCTAGTCTTGAACTCCTGGCCTCAAGCAGTCCTCCTGCCTTGTTCTCCCAAAATGCTGGGACTGCAGGCATGAGCCACCACACCTGGCCTTCACGTTGAAATTTAATTGCATTGTATAGTAGTAAGAGGTTGAACCTGTAAGAGGAAATTAGTTAATGAGTGATCCGTCCTCATAAATGTATTAATGACATTACTGGGGGAATGGGTTAGTTATCATGGGAGTGGGTTTGTGATAAAAGGGTGAAGTTCAGCTCCCATCTGTTCTTGTTCTTGTGCCTTCCACCATGGGATGAGAGAGCATGAAGGCCCTCATGTGCCAGATCCTGTGCCATGCTTTTGGACTTCACAGCCTCCAGAACTATAAGCCCAAAAAACTTCTAGTGTTTATACATTAGTCAATCTGTGGTATTGTTATAGCATCAGAAAACAAACTAAGACAACTAGTATTGAGAATATAGAAAGATTTCCTACAAATAAGAAAAAGAGTACTCTGTAATACAATGAGTAAAAAACTTGAGCAAACATTTCACAGATGAGATATGAACAACCAATAAATATTTGAAAAGGTGCTCAAATTTCTTAGAAATTAGGAAATACAAAATAAGTCCACAACACTTTTATACTCATTTGTGTTGTGGGAAGTCAGGGACCCCAAAGTGAGGGACTGGCTGAAGCCATGGCAGAAGAACATAAATTGTGAAGATTTCATGAACATTTATTAGTTCCCCAAATTAATACTTTTATAATTTCTTATGCCTGTCTTTACTGCAGTCTCTGAACATAAATTGTGAAGATTTAATGGACATTTATCACTTCCCCAACCAATACTCTTGTGATTTCCTATGCCTGTCTTTAATCTCTTAATCCCATCATCTTTGTAAGCTGAGGATGTATGTCGCCTCAGGACCCTGTGATGATTGCATTAACTGCAGAAATTGTTTGTAGAGCATGTGTGTTTGAACAATATGAAATCTGGGCACCTTAAGAACAAGATAACAGCGATTTTCAGGGAACAAGGGAGATAACCTTAAAGTCTGGCTGCCTGTGGGCTGGGCAGGACAGAGCCATGTTTCTCTTATTACCAAAAACGGGTAAGAGAAATATTGCTGAATTCTTTCCCCAGTAAGGAATATTAATAATTAACAGCCCTGGGAAAAGAATGCATTCCCAGGGCGGGGCCTCTAAAATGGCCACCCTGGGAGTGTCTGCCTTATGCAGATGTAGATAGGGATGAAATGCGCCCTAGTCTCCTGCATCGCCCCCAGGCTTGCTAGAATTAGGAAATTCCAGCCTGGCAAATTCTAGTCAGACCGGTTCTCTGTTCTTGAACCTTGACAATGTGTGCACAGCAGGACATGGAAGCTCACTAGTGATTCTAGTTTCGCCCTGACCTTTTGCCTTGTGATCTTTTGTCGCCCTTGAAGCATGTGATCTCTTGTCACCCTTGAAGCATGTGATCTCTGTGACCCACACCCTATTCGTGCACTCCCTCCCCTTTGAAAATTGCTAATAAAAGCTTGCTGGTTTTACGGCTCAGGAGGCATCACCGAACCTGCCGACATGTGATGTCTCCCCCAGACACCCGGCTTTAAAATTTCTCTCTTTTGTGCTCTTTCCCTTTATTTCTCAGACTGGCCGACACTTAGGGAAAATAGAAAACCCACATGAAATATTGGGGGCTGAATTTCCCCCGATACTTGAACAGCAAAAATTTAAGTCTGTCATGTGTTGGTGAGGTCAAAGAGCATATCTTGCGAGTGGGAATGTCGTTGGTACTACCACTTGGGAAACCATTTGGAATTACCTTGTATGATACATTGAAAATGGCCACATTTTCTGATACTGTTGCCATTGAGAGGTTGAGTCCCTTCTCCTTAAATCTGGGCTGGTCTTAGTGACTTCTTGGCCACTAGAATGCAGCAGAAGTAGCCAGGTGCGTGGCTCATGCTTGTAATCCCAGCACTTTGGGAGGCTGAGGCGGGCGGATCACGAGGTCAGGAGTTCGAGACCAGCCTGGCCAACATGGTGAAACCCCTTCTCTACTAAACATACAAAAATTGGCCGGGTGTTGTGGCACATGCCTGTAGTCCCAGATACTTGGGAGGCTGAGGCAGGAGAATCACGTGAACCCGGGAGGCGGAGGCTGCAGTGAGCTGAGATCACACCACTGCACTCCAGACCGGGTGACACAGCAAAACTCCATCTCAAAAAAAAAAAAAAAAAAATGCAGCAGAAGTAACACTCTGGGACATCAAATGCTAGGACAGAAGAAGCCTGCAGTTTCTGTCTGTTTAGGTCTTTTGGAACACTTGTTCTTGGAGCTTAGCCACCATGCTGTCAGGAAGCCCACACAGTTGCAGAGAGAGGCTCCCTTGCCAGCCAGCACCAACTTGCAGTCATGTGAGGATCCTAGAAGTTGGATCCTCCAATTGACAGTTCATCCTGGGAGCAGATGAAACATACCTGCTAATCTCTGCCCAAATACCAGATCCTTGAGGAAAATAAATGACTTTTATTGTTTTTTAAGCTATGTGATTTTTAAAAAATAACTTTATGTTATAACTTACATACCATAGAATTCAACCATATAAGTCTACAGTTGGGTGATTTTTAGTACGTTTTAAAAGTTATGCAACCATTACCACAGTTTTAAAACTTTTTTTTTTTTTTTTTTTCATTTTAGAGATAGGGTCTCTCTGCCGCTCAGCCTGGAGTGCAAGTGGCATGATCATAGCTCCCTGCAGCCTTGACCTCCTAGGCTCAAGTGATCCTCCTACCTCAGCCTCCTGAGCAGCTGGGTCTACAGGCACTTGCCACCATGCCCTGCTTTTTTTTGGGTAGAGACAAGGTCTTGCTTTGTTACCCAGACTGGTCTCAAACTCCGTGCTCATGTGATCTTCTCACCTTGGCCTCCCAAAGTGCTAGGATTATAGGTGTGAGCCCACTACCACCCTATTATGATTCACTGTGAGGCCCCAAGTTTTGGGAAGGGTTGTTATACAGTAATAGATAATAGAAACCTAACAAACTGAAGATACACATACACTATGGCTTAGCAATTCCATTCCTAGGTGTGCACCCTAGAGAAACTCATACACACCTATCAGGAGACATACACAAGACTGATCTTAGCAACCTGCTTGTACAGTAGTACCTTGGATAAGGTTTCATGGTTTTAATTCCCTGCATTCAACTGCAGTCTGAAAATATTAAATGGAAAATTCCAGAAATAACTCATAAGGGTGTTTTTTTTAAATATATCTTTCTTTTTTATTTATTTATTTTACTTTAAGTTCCGGGATACATATGCAGAACGTGTAGGTTTGTTAGACAGGTATACAGGTACCATGGTGGTTTGCTACACTTATTAACCCGTCATCTAGGTTTTAAGTTCAGCAAGCATGCATTAACTGTTTGTCCTGATGTTCTCCCTCCCTTCGCCTTCCACCCTCCGACAGGCCCCAGTGTGTGTTGTTCCCCTCCCTGTGTCCATGTGTGTTCTCATTATTCAGCTCCTACTGAGTGAGAACATGCAGTGTTTGGTTTTCTGTTTCTGTGTTAATTTGCTGAGGATGAGGGCTTCCAGCTTCATCCATGTCCCCGCAAAGGACATGATCTCATTCCTTTCTATGGCTGCGTAGTATTCCATGGTGTATATGTACCACATTTTCTTTATCCAGTTTATCATTGAGCATTTTTGTTGGTTCCATGTCTTTGCTACTGTAAACAATGCTGCACTAAACATATGTGTGCATGTGTCTTTATAGTAGAGTGATTTATATTCCTTTGGTTATATATCCAGTAATGAGATTGCTGGGTCAAATAGTATTTCTGATTCCAGATCCTTGAGAAATTGCCACACTGTCTTCCACAATGTTTGAACTAATTTACATTTCCCCCAACAGTGTAAAAGTGTTCCTATTTCTCCACAGCCTCACCAGCATCTGTTGTTTCTTGGCTTTTTAATAATCGCCATTCTGACTGGTGTGAGATGGTATCTTATTATGGTTTTGATTTGCATTTCTGTAATGATCAGTGATGTTGAGGTTTTTTTCATATGTTTGTTGGCCGCATAGATGTCTTCTTTAGAGGAGTGGCTGTTCATATTCTTTGCCCTTTTTGATGGGGTTGTTTTTTTCTTGTACATTTGTTTAAGTTCCTTGTAGATTCTGGATATTAGACCTTTGTCGGATGGGTAGATTGCAAAAATTTTCTCCCATACTGTAGGTTGCCTGTTCACTCTGATGATAGTTTCTTTGCTCTGCAGAAGCTCTTTAGTTTAATTAGATCCCATTTGTCAATTTGGGCTTTTGTTGAAATTGCTTTTGGCATTTTCGTCATGAAATCTTTGTTCATACCTACGTCCTGAATGGTATTGCCTAGGTTTTCTTCTAAGGTTTTTATGATTTTCAGTTTTACATTTAAGTCTTTAATCTATCTTGAGTTATTTTTTGTATAAGGTGTAAGGAAGGGGTCTAGTTTCAGTTTCCTGCACACGGCTAACCAGTTTTCCCAGCACCACTTATTAAATAGGGAATCCTTTCCCCATTGCTTGTTTTTGTCAGGCTTGTCAAAGAGCAGATGGCTTTAGATGTGTGGTGTTGTTTCTGAGGTCTCTGTTTTGTTCCTTTGGTTTATATGTCTGTTTTGGTACCAATACCATGCTTTTTTGGTTACTGTAGTCTGGTAGTATAGTTTGAAGTCAGGTAGCATGATGCCTCCAGCTTTGTTCTTTTTGCTTACAATTGTCTTGAATATGTGGGCTCTTTTTTGGTTCCATATGAAATTTAAAGTAGTTTTTTCTAATTGTTTGAAGAATGTCAATGGTAGTTTAATGGGAATAGCATTGAATCTATAAGTTACTTTGGTCAGTATGGTCATTTTCACAATATTGATTCTTCCTATCCATGAAGATGGAATTTTTTTTATTTGTTTGTGTCTTCTCTTATTTCCTTGAGCAGTGGTTTGTAGTTCTCCTTGAAGAGGTCCTTCACGTCCCTTGTTAGCTGCATTCCTAGGTATTTTATTCTCTTTGTAGCAATTTGTGAATGGGAGTTCATTATGATTTGGCTCTCTACTTGTCTATTGTTGGTGTAAAGGAAAGCTTGTGATTTCTGCAGGTGATTTTGTATCCTGAGACTTTGCTGAAGTTGCTTACCAGTTTAAGGAGTTTTTGGGCTCAGATGATGGGGTTTTCTAAATATAGAATCATTTTGGCTGCAAACAGAGACAATTTGACTTCCTCACTTCCCATTTGAACACCCTTGTTTCTTTCTCTTGCCTGATTGCCCTGGCCAAAACTTCCAATACTATGTTGCATAGGAGTGGTGAGAGAGGGCATCCTTGTCTTGTGCTGGTTTTCAAAGAGAATGCTTCTAGCTTTTGCCCATTCAATATGATATTGGCTATGGGAATGTCATAAATAGCTCTTATTTTTTTTGAGACATGTTCCATCAATACCTAGTTTATTGAGAGCTTTTAACATGAAGGGATGTTGAATTTTATCAAAGGCCTTTTCTGCATCTATTGAGATGATCATGTGGTTTTGGTCATTGGTTCTGTTTATGTGATGGATTAGGTTTATTGATTCAGATATGCTGAACCAGCCTTGCATCACAGGGATGAAGTGGACTTGATCGTAGTGGATAAACTTTTTGATGTGCTGCTGGATTCAGTTTGCCAGTATTTTATTGAGGATTTTCACATCGATGTTCATCAGGGATATTGGCCTGAGGTTTTTGTTCTTGTTGTGTCTCTGTCAGGTTTTGGTATCAGGATGATGCTGGTCTCCTAAAATGAGTTAGGGAGGAGTCCCTTCTCTTCAATTGTTTGGAATGCTTCAGAAGGAATGTACCAGCTCTTTTTTGTACCTCTGGTAGAATTCACCTGTGAATCCATCTGGTCCTGGGCCTTTTTTGGTTGGTAGGCTATTAATTACGGCCTCAGTTTAAGAACTTGTTATTGGTCAATTCAGGGATTCAACTTCCTCCTGGTTTAGTCTTGGGAGGGTGTATGTGTCCAGGAACTTATCCATTTCTTCCAGATTTTCTAGTTTATTTGTGTAAAGGTGTTTATAGTATTCTCTGATGGTAGTTTGTATCTCTGTGGGGTCAGTGGTGATATCCCTTTATCGTTTTTTACTGTATCTATTTGATTCTTCTCTCCGTTCTTCTTTATTAGTCTAGCTAGTGGTCTATTTTGTTAGTTTTAAAAAAAAAAAAAATCAGCTCCTGGATTCATTGATTTTTTTTTGAAGGGTTTTTCATGTCTCCATCTACTTCAGTTCTGCTCTGATCTTAGTTACTTCTTGTCTTCTGCCAGCTTTTGGATTTGTTTGCTCTTGCTTCTCCAGTTCTTTTAATTATGATGTTAGGGTGTCAATTTGAGAGCTTTCTAGCTTTCTGATGTGGGCATTTAGTGCTATAAATTTCTCTCTTAATACTGCTTTAGCTGTGTCCCAGAGATTCTGGTACATTGTCTCTTTGTTCTCATTGGTTTCAAAGAACTTCTTGATTTCTGCCTTAATTTCATTATTTACCCAGGAGTCATTCAGGAGCAGGCTGTTCAGTTTCCATGTAGTTGTGTGGTTTTGAATGAGTTTATTAATCCCTGAGTTCTAATTTAATTGCACTGTGGTCTGAGAGACTTTTATGATTTCAGTTCTTTTGTATTTGCTGAGGACAACTTATAAGTTTTAAATTGCTTGGCGTTCTGAGTAGTGTGATGAAATCTCAGGTTGTCCTTCTCTGTCCCACTCAGGACATTCCATCTCTTGTCCAGTGTATCCTTGAGGTCTACACTGTTGCCCTTGTTGGTAGTCATCCATTTGGTTTCCTCCTGACACCCAACCATCAACATCATTATGGCTCAATGATCCAGGATCACCTGAAGCAGATGGTCCTCCTTTTGACATATCATCAGAAGGTCAATAGTAGCCTGACACTAGTCACAATGCCTGTGTCATTCACCTAATCATGTAGGCATTTTGTCATCTCACATCATCACAGGAAGGGTGAATGCAGTACAAAGAAGATATTTTGAGGGAGAGATCATATTTGCATCACTTTTATTATAGTATATTGTTATAATTGTTCTATTTTTTTTTTTTTTTTTTTTTTTTTTTGAGACAGAGTCTCACTCTGTAGCCCAGGCTGGAGTGCAGTGGCGTGATCTCGGCTCACTGCAAGCTCTGCCTCCTGGATTCACGCCATTCTTCTGCTTCAACCTCCTGACTAGCTGGGACTACAGGTGTCCACCACCACACCCGGCTAATTTTTTTTGTGTGTTTTTAGTAGAGACAGAGTTTCACTGTGTTAGCCAGGATGTTCTCGATCTCCTGACCTCATGGATCCACTGGCCTCGGCCTCCCAAAGTGCTGGGATTACAGGCGTGAACCACTGCATCCGGCTTCTGTTTTTATTGTTAGTTATTGTTAATTTCTTACTGTGCTTAATTTATAAACTTTGTCATAGGTACGTATTGGAAAAAAATGTAGTAATATATAGAGTTCAGTACTATCTGTGGTTTCATGTGTGTAGTAGGGGTCTTAGAACGTAACCTCCAAAGGTATGGTGGGACTACTGTATTTTTTGTTTCTTTTTCTTTCTTTCTTTTTTTTTTTTTTCAATTCCAGGCACATGATGCTCGAGGGGGGCCTACTATAATAGCAAACATCGACTGGGGAGGGGAAGACCAAAAAAATTGTTCATGAACTCATGAACAATTGAGTGTGGAAATGAACTGCAGTATTTTCATACAATAGAATACTTCCTGGCAGTGAAAATGATCTACAGATAGACAAAGCGACATGATGCTCAGGAACTTAATATGCAAGAAAAAGCAAGTCACAGGGTAATATGTATGTATGATTCAACTTGTATAAAGTTCAAAAATCTGACACACTAAACAGTCTGTTGTTGAGAAGGGAAATATACCGTAATTTTTTTTTCCTTCGAGGCAGAGTCTCTGTTGCCCAGTCTGGAGTGCAGTGGCACAATCACAGCTCACTGCAGCCTTGATTCCCCTGGCTCAGGTGATCTCCCACCTCAGCCTTGTGAGTAGCTGGGACCACAGACATGTGCCACCATGCCTGGCTAATTTTTGTTTTTGTATTTTTCATAGAGATAGGGTTGTGACATGTTGCACAGGTTGGTCTCAAACTCCTGGGCTCAAGTGATCCAGCTGCCACGGCCTCCCAAAGTGCTGGCATTACAGTCGTAAGCCACAATGCCTGGACAAATTTTTAAGCAAAATGAGGGATGAGAGACACCCTCTTAGAGCTGGGTGGTGGATTGTTCATTTTATTGTTTTTTATATCATACACATTAGATAAAAATTCTTTTGGGTCTCTTCAGTTATTAATATAAAGAATCAAAAATAGGCCAGTGTGGTATCTCACACTCAGAACCCCAGCACTTTGGGAGGCTGAGGTGGGAGGATCATTTGAGTCCAGGAGTTGAAGACCATCTGAGGCAACATACCAAGGTCATTTCTCTACAAAAAAATTTAAAAGGGCCGGGTGTGGTGGCTCACACCTGTAATCCCAGCACTTTGGGAGGCCGAGGTGGGTGGATCACGAGGTCAGGAGATTGAGACCATCCTGGCTAACAGTGAAATCCCATCTCTACTAAAAATACAAAAAATCAGCTGGGTGTGGTGGCACACGCCTGTAGTCCCAGCTACTCGAGAGGCTGAAGCAGGAGAACCACTTGAACCTGGAAGGTGGAGGTTGCAGTGAGCCAAGATTGCACCACTGCACTCCAGCCTGGGCAACAGAGCGAGACCCTGTCTCAAAAATAAAAAATAAAAAACATTAGCTAGGCCTGGTGGCGTGCGCCTGTAGTGCCGGCTACTTAGGAAGGTGAAGTGGGAGGATCACTTGAGCCCAGGAGTTTAAGGCTGCAGTAAGCTATGATTGCACCACTGAACTCCAGCCTGGGCAACAGAGTGAGACACTGTCTCTAAGAGAAAAAAAATTAAATAAAAAAAGAATTAAAAATAATAGTAATAGCAGGCCGGGCGAGTGGCTCATGCCTGTAATCCTAGCACTTTGGGAGGCTGAGGTGGGTGGATCACCTGACATCAGGAGTTCGAGACCAGCCTGGCCAACATGGTGAAACCCCTGTCTCTACTAAAAATACAAGAATTAGCTATGTGTGGTTTTGTGCACCTGTAATCTCAGCTACTCAGGAGGCTGAGCCAGGAGAATTGCTTGAACCTGGGAGGCGGAGGTTGCAGTGAGCTGAGACCGCACCACCTGCACTCCAGCCTGGGTGACAGAGCGAGACTCTGTATCAACAACAACAACAAAATAGTAATAGCGCATATGTATTCAGGGTCAACCATATATTAGATATTATGCCAGTTTGAGTATGTATAAGTTCACACTTCCTTTTCGTATCCAATTATGTCATTCCTTTCTGATGCCCTGTCTTCTAACCACAGGAACTCATGCCATTCTTTTCATTCTCCTTTGTTCTGCTGCTTCTCCCAGTAAGAAAACATCTCCCTTCTTCTCCATTTACAAATCAGAATTGTCTATCAGTCTATTCATCCAGTGTCCACTAAGTGCTTACTCTGCACCAGGCACTATTCTAGGCTCTGAAGATAAATAAAACAGGAAAAAAGCCCTGTTCACATGCCATAGATGATGAACAATAGACGAATATGAAGATACATAAGTGCAGCCTCAACACATGCATCATCATCTCATTTAAACTTACTGTACTGAAGGAGAATGTGTGGTTCAGAGATATCAAGTAACAAGCAAGTGTGGGTGCTGGTTTTCCAACCCAGGCCTGTTGACCTCCTATTTATGGCATCCCAACTTTATTATAAAGCCCTGAACAAATGCAAAGAGTGATGCTAATTGTTGCCAAAATTGAGTGAAATGAAATGCAGGCAATTTTATGTGGAATTTTTACTTGTCAGAAACACCAGCCTCTTGGGTTTGTAGTTTTCTTCAAAGATGTGTCTGAAAAGTGGAAGCTATATTCCTTCCACTGATCATACTTCCCTGAGAAGTAAATTACATTTTGAAATGATTGGGTATTTTTTTTTAATGATTAGAAACATTAAAATACATCTTACATGTACAGCTTGATTTTAACTATGTGTATACTTATGTAACCACCTAAATCAGGTGAAATGATTTTAATTAACATCTGCTTAGCCTTGAAATCTGTTGCAGCTTCAAAGTGGATAAAACATCTTTTGATCCCCAAGAAAAACTGATGTTTATTTTCAAAACATTTTGGTTTGTGATATTGATATAAAGGTAATTGCACTTTCCCAACCCTTCTAGCTTCCTTGGTGGAAGGTACTTCCCACGCTTGCCCCTGGAAAGGCAGCCACATCATCACACACACGTCCTCAGCACAGACTGCTCCTCACAGGCTCTTCTCTTTTTTTCCTGTGTCTGCCAAGAGGGGTTTTCCCCCTCCTCACACTCTTTCCCTTAGTCCCTGTAGCCTCACCAAGAGAAACAGACTCCCAGGGGCAGAGCAGGAGGAGCTGGTTTCTGTATTTCTCAGATTCCTTCTGGCTTTAGCAACCCCGCAGGCTGTATTCTTCTTCAGTTCTCCTTTCTCATCACTCTTTTCCCCTTCCTAGAGCTTCACTCCCCCTGACCTGCCCCTCCCCTGCATCTCAGGCCATGCCACACCCGGCCCCATCCCCAAGGCCGGAGGACAGAAAATCTGCTCTCATCTTCTTCACTGCCTCATCCTCACTTTAGCAGCTCAAATGATACTTCCTCAAGGAAGCTTTCTCTCACTGTCCCAGTGAAAAGATTGACATGATGGCACTTTACTGTACTTCTCAACACACTCATCTTTCTTTCTTTTTTTTTTTTTGAGATAGGGTCTTGCTTTGTCACCCAGGCTGCAGTACAGTGGCACCATCATAGCTCACTGCAGCCTTGATCTCCTGGGCTCAAGCAATCTTCCCACCTCAGAGTAGCTGGGACTACAGGCGCTTGCCACCATGTCCAACTAATTTATTTTTAGTAGAGAAGGGGTCTCGCTATATCACCCAAGCTGGTCTCAAACTCCTGGGCTCAAGCAATCCTCCTGCCTCAGCATCCCTAACTGTTGGGATTATAGGTGTGAGCCACTGCACCCAGCCCCATCACTTTCTTTATATCACGTATCTGTACAGATCTAATCTGTTATATTCTGGACCCAGACAGCCCTCACCCATAGCAAGTTGTTTTGTGTTAAGACAAGACTTAGTGAAGCTTAACTTATTCTGCTGGGGCTGTGGCAAATGGGAGTTACGGTTTCAGCTGCCAGGTTGTCACTTAACACGTTTCCATCTGTTGCACAGTTCTCTAGTACCTTTATACCACAGTCATGTGCCACATAGCGAACCTTTGGTTAGTGACAGACAGCATAGCGATGGTGGTCCCCTAAGATTACAATACTTGTTTTTTTTTTTTTTTGAGGTGGAGTTTCGCTCTTGTTGCCCAGGCTGGAGTGCAGTGGCGTGATCTTGGCTCACCGCAACCTTCCTCTCCCGGGTTCAAGCAATTCTCCTGCCTCAGCCTCCCAAGTAGCTAGGATTACAGGTATGCCCCACCACCCAGCTAATTTTGTACAATACTGTCTTTTTACTGTACCTTTTCTATGTTTAGATACACAAATCCTTACCATTGTGTGAACACTGCCTGCAGGATTCAGAACCATGCTGTATAGGGTTTGTAGCCTAGGAGCAATAGGCCATACCATATGACCTAACTGTGTAGTAGGCTCTGCCATCTAGGTTGTTTTAAGTACACTCGATGATGTTCACACAACAGTGAAATTATCCAGTGACGCATTTTGCAGAATGTTGTTAGTGACGTGTGACTGTATTTTGGTATCTACTCTGGCTGTCTGGTGAGCTGCCTGTTATGAGCTGAGACATAGCTCCCATACACAACACTGTCCATATGGGAAATCCATTTTGAGTTCCCTATGAATTACATTAGAAGCTTTGGAAACACAATAGCCTGTCCTTCAAGGGAGGGTGGTCACAGGGTTAACTTGACAATTTAAAAGGAAACAAGCCGGGCATGGTAGCTCATACCTGTAATCCCAGCACTTTGGGATGCTGAGGCAGGAGGATTGCTTGAGCCCAGGAGTTCAAGACCAGCCTGGGCAACATAGTGACACTGTGTCTCTATTTAAAGATCAAAAATTAAAAAAGAAAAAAAAAAAGCAAAAAAGGAAACAAAAGACACGTTTTCCAACCGGAGGAGTGGTGACTAGTTAATCCTTCATTTCCAACAAGGTCCCAGAAGAAAATTTTAAGGATTAAGCCTAGATGCTCAAAGGAATGGAATTAACCACACTCAAAAATGATTTCCACTTTGAGTCTCAAAGTGAGGGATCTGTCACTAATGAAAAAACACACTTTAAAGGTCATAAAATATATAAGATTTAAAAATTCTAGTCCTGCTGACCTTGTGGTTTTAATGACCATAAAATGGGTGACACAAAAAATATTCATCTTCATCTGTTAAAACTTGACCTGGGAATTTGCATTTGGAAAGTATTTAGCAAGAGTAAGTGGTTTATCAAGGCCACAGAAGCTTTGGTTTCTAGATGGATGATCCTGTACAAAGAACCAATTCAGGATGTGAGAGCCAAGCACGGGGTAATTTTGCTTCAGTCTCTGTGGTTTCTAGGAAGTGCTGCTCAGTGATGGTTTTCTAGGGCAGAGCCTGAGGAGGCAAGTGGACAGGCTACTTTAGAAATTCTCCATTGCCCCACTTTTAACCTTGGCATTCCCGAGAGCACGAATGTGGTTAAATTTTATCAGAAAAAATAATTCTATGAATTGAATATAATTGAAAGTCTAGATGTTAGCGGCAGATGGGCTTTTTGAATGTATAAATGACTCCCTTTGTGCTTGTAAATGACATGAAGAAACAGCGGGTTTTCTCCAAGTTTAAACACGTCACCACAGCGGTGGTGCCACGTCTCCTGGGTCTCCACTTAGTCAGAGAGAGTAATGGAAACAGATGCTCAAGTGCCCTCTGTGCTCTTGGCTTCCTGGCAGGGACACCGTCACTTGATAGGTTCTTTTCATCAACAGCTTCCACGGACCTAATGCCTGGGGAAATCGGGAAAACAGTGTTCTTGCAGTAACTGGTTTTTGACTGAGGGCCTTGCCATAGACTTTTGTTCTTGGCTTTATTGTGTTTGGGGCAAATGTGACTTAAAGTCAGTGGAAAACTGTGAAGGCCAGTGAGGAAAGGAAAGGGGCGGTGGTTGAATTCAGAGGTCAGCTGAGGAACATCACTAACTTTACAGCAAAGGGCAAAGCGGAAGCAGTGGTGCCCACGACCGAAAGAACTTTCCACAGGCAACACCCAGCCAACCTGCCACCTGCCTGTGGGAAACCTTTGAAGACTTTCCCCTGTCCGCGGGCTGACAGGGCTCTCCTCCAGATATGGCCTTATTTCCTGACCTCATCTCTAGCCTGTCCTCCTTGCCATTTCGGTTTCGGCCACTCCAAAAAACATCCCCTCAAGCCGCGCTGCTTCCAGTCTTTGCTTGTGCTGCTCTGCCAGGCCACAGAGCCCCTTACGTCTCATGGTCTCTCCCCTCACTCCCACCTCACCTGGAAAACTCCCTCAGGTCTCAACTTAGACTCAGGGGAAGAGACATTTATTGGTCCCTGTGAAAAAGCAGTTACCCCCTGTGGTGTGTTGGCGCCACTCCCGCTCCCCCACCACCCAGCACTCTCTCCCTTCTACAGTGACCGCCCACCCACACCTGCTGAACAGCAAGGTCCACGGGGTCAGGAACTGCACATGTGTCAGGGACTATGTGTGGCACTGTATGGCAAGACTCCAAGACTGGGAAGCACCGCTTTACATAGTCCTCAGTAAGTACTGACTCCAGGTATTTTATTATTTTATTTTTTTGAGACAGAGTCTCATTCTGTTGCCCAAGCTGAAGGGCAGCGGCGCAGTCATGGCTCGTGGCAGCCTTGACCTCCTGGCTTCAGTGATCCTCTCACCTGAGCCCACCCCCTCATCCCCCGTAGCTGGGACTAGAGGAAGATGCAACCATGCCCAGTTAATTTCTTTTTTTTTGAGATGGAGTTTTGCTCGTTGCCCAGGCTGGAGCGTAATGGCTCAATCTTGGCTCACTGCAACCTCTGCCTCCCGGGTTCAAGCGATTCTCCTGCCTCAGCCTCCCAAGTAGTTGGGATTATAGGCATGCACCACCACGCCCAGCTAATTTTGTATTTTTAGTGGAGACAGGGTTCCTCCATGTTGGTCAGGCTGGTCTTGAACTCCCGACCCCAGGTGATCTGCCCACCTTGGCCTCCCAAAGTGCTGGGATTACAGGCGTGAGCCACTGCACCTGGCCTTCAGCTAATTTTTAAAATTTTTTTAGATACGAGGTATCCCTGTGTGGCCCAGGCTGGTCTTGAACTCCTGGGCCCAAGCAGTCTTCCTGCCTCAGCCTCCCAAAATGTTCAGGATTACGGGCGTGAGCCACTGGCCCCTGAGAATCCAGGTATTAGAAAGGACTCAGAGTAGCCTGGGGAAGACTTTCAGGAGGAAGAGAGGTTGGGGCTGGGTCTTCGATTACTGTGTACTACCGGTTCTCTCAATAGTGCTTCTCCAACAACTAGAGGGATGGGAAGGCAACAACAGCAGCCAAGGTTTCAGTTGGTGAGGGGGCTTGTGGAGGCCAGGGCATCCGTGGAGAAGCTACAAAATTAAGCCAATTCCTAAGTCAGGCACTCAGGGTCTGCCACACAGGAACTGGTGCCTTTTCATGGGTAACGAAGTTGTTTAATGGCTAGCAAGTAGTTTTTAACTCTTCATTATGGAAATTCTCCAACATACACAAACGGAATAGTCTAAGAAGACCTTATGTACCTATCACTTGCCCTCAGCAATGATCAGCATTTCATTAAGTGGCTTTCATCATTTTTCCGGGCCTAGCCTACATGTTTGTGCTCCAGGAGTGCAGCCCAGTCCAATGAAATGTTTAAAAACATTTGAGTCCTAATTATGTTATGTTGGGATGTCAGTGGTTCCAAAGGCAGGTGTTCATGGGATCAAGAACACAGAACACGACCATTCTGATCTTCATGATCATACAAAGTGTCTATGCGTGCCACATGAGGATCTTTTGATGGTGAAGTTGGACAGGTCAGTCCCTGTGTACATTACCTCAGGCAGAGAAAAGCCCTTCATGAAGGATGGAAAGAACTTTCCTTGGAAAGAACAGGCTCCCTAATCACACTCCTTCCAGATGTTACCAGATTCAATAACTGCAACTCCTATCCTATCAGAATGAAGGGTAGGCAGCTCTTCCTTGGTGGGCCACAGAAGAGCTCAGTCTGACGGGGACATCTGGAAAGGGAGGGAGATGCCTTCCCTTCCCTGAGTAGAGGAAGCTCCACTGTTCTCAAGTTATCCCATCAGCTCCAGGGCTCTCACGGTCCGCATCAAAGAACACTGGTAACTCCAGCTTAACCCTGCATCAGCACTCAAGGAAGCACACATTCCCAGGGGGCAAGGAAGTTTGTCACTTCTTCTGTGAAGCACATCCCAAAGCCCGTTTTGTAGAACAGTTGTAAGGGAACCCAGTACATGAATGTATATGTGAAAATGTGCCAGGAGTCTTCAGTGGAAATATCAAGGGCTATTTTGACACTTACTGGTCCGGGTGCAAAATAGGTTGCTTGGGACAATGTCCTAATGAGACATCTTGTGACCAAGCTCTGCTTGATACTTTTTGCAGCTCCCTGCACTTAGCATTCCACAGAAGCTAAGGGGCTCTTCCTGCAGAGGTCACTGCCTCGAAAGCTGAGGCACCACTGTCAAGGCGATGTCAAAATGAGAGTAAATGAGTCATGAGTCTTCAGTTCATTCTGTGTGGTTTCTTAATAATAAATGAGGCTGCCGTTTAACTGTGAAGGAGGCCAGAAACCACATGGACAACACACAGGGTACTTCTAGAAGGACAGGTCAAGTCCAACTGTAGGTAGGGTGAACAGGATCATTTTATTCTCATTTATGCTTAAAATAATCAACTGAAGTTTTACAATTCAGTATGATTAGATGTGATTTATAATTTTAACAATTAAAAACAGAAATAACTAGTACAAACTTTAAAACTACCACAGCAAAGAGAAACTACCTTTCTGATCAAAACATGTGCCACAGTTAAACTTCCTTAGAAAACTTGTTTTCTCAGCTAAATTTTCTTAGAAAGGGTTTGTGAAAAGCCTTTAATCATAAATATTTAAACTATTTTTGTAACCACTAAATGCCTTCACCAACTCATTAATCCAATGTTTCCTAAATTCAGGAACCAGTGACCAAGTGGCCTGAAACATGTAAGCCTTGATCTTATTCTTCCAGCTACAAAATACTAGTATTTTAAGAAAACAACAAAATATTTTCTAAGCACAGAAGCTTTCTGAAAACTTCAATTACCTTTTCTGGCTCAGTACCTGACTGAAATGTTCAAATGTTCATATTGCACACACGAAAAAATTTGAGCAGCATACTACGTGGATGTGAGAAGCTGATGAAAAATAAGATTGGAAAAACCCCCTACACTGTGTTCCATTTACATGACTTAAATATATAGTTATCTTTCATATAAGTAAAAAGGTAAACTTTAGAAGAGCACAGAAATACAAATGTATTTAGAGTTTTACAAAATATATTCTACCCCTCAGACATGCACAATTTTTTAACTTTGGAGTTACCATACAAGGGAACTAGTTTCCCCTCCTTCATAATGAAAGCAGGAAGTCATGTGTACAAAGTCATTCGTATGAAAAGAATAAACATCCGCATTCCTTTTCTTTGTCCTTGACAAATATTTATGGAATGCCGGAAATTATGGAAAAACAATTCCAACAAGTCCAAAGAACTGGAATGAGAAAACTCCTCGCGGCACATTAGGCTGCATGGAATGACAATCATTCTCGGGGAATTAGGGCAGCATCTTCTACCACTTTTAAAGGCTACCACGAGACGGGGTGGAAATGCCACAAATGGCACCTCATCTCTGATCAAACATTCAGAGCATGCAAGTGTTGATGCCATGAAGAGTCCCAACCTTCTCCCTACTAAAATGCCAGGCAACGCTTAGCAGCTGCTGTCCTAACAGGCTACCTTCTGCAACTGCTGATGCAGGTAAGTTCATGTGGTTAAAGGTCAGAACGCTGGCCCCTTACAGAGCTGAAGTGCCCCACACTCATCACTGGCTCTGGAGGGAAAAGACCACTAGCTGTAACTTCTACAAAACTTTTATTCACAAAATATAAAACAGTAACAAAACCTACCTGCCAGGGCGATAATGCTGTAGCGTGACTTTAAAACTTGTAACTAGCAGAGTAAAATTCTAACCCCTTTCTAAAAGAATTCTTATAACCCTTAGCACATGAAATACTGCTCTCAAAGTACTTTCATTCAGATTTTAAGCACCTTGTTCTTCAGCCATGCAACAATTTCTCACTTCTCTCTCTTCCTAATTTGCTTTCTCCTTGGCTTTCCAAAGGAAATTATTCTAAAAAACATCAGATGCTTAGTATAGAATTTGGAAAGGAAGATAAGGTTGAGCAAGTTACATCATATGCTCTGGTTTGCTGCCAAAGTATATTGCTGCTGTGTCTCTTAACAGGAAAGTGGATGTGAATTGTTTTAGGGCTGTGCTTGGCGGGGGTAGTGTATCACTAATGGATATGGGGAGAGACTGTTCATGCTGGTTATGTGAGCCAAATGCATATGCACAATCATTCTAAGCCTTCTTTGGACATGCAACTACTATTCCACAACTGGTAGCTTTAACTCTCTCTTCCTTACCTACACCATTGTCATTACAATGTCTAGTAGGAATTGAAGTATACCAGGGACATTTTCCAAACACTCTTTTAAGTCACCTGGATAGTGGTGAAGCCACCAAGCCATTGATGTAGTGTGTGTGCCTGGCACATCTGAAAAAGGCTGGCTGACCCTGGGTCCCTCACACCTAGGTACAAATAATTCTTAGACACAAAAGTCTTAGCAAGCATTGGGGCAAGTGTGGCCACCAACACACATACACCTTTACCAGGGCTATGTCAGAAGATGACCTAGTGCTGGCTCCTATGGCTTACAGAGCCAGGGTTTGGAGAGAGGCTGCTGCTTCTATGCTGGCCACTTGGAGCCTAGAATCCAAGCCTGAAGTATGTCGGGAGGTGGGGAGTCATAGGACCAGGGGTGAGGCCTCCTGCCTTTGATTGTGCGAGCTGCCTTGGGGCCCCTGCCAACAATACAACGGCCAGTGTTCCTTGAAAAACTCCACCTCCCAGAACCTGAAGGAAATATAGCTATGGTCTTTTGACCACTTCTATGATGAAAGTTGTATCTTCTGAGATACTTGTTTTATGTTGAAAGTAAAGTGACCACTAAAAGTCAAACTCTTAGCTAGAAATGTTAATAGAAAGTCCGATCAAAGTGTATATTCAATGGGGAACAAGTGATATTAAAGCAAAGTTAAACTTCATGTAACTATTTTTATTTCAGTGGATTCCAAAGCATGAGTGCGGCTGCTTTTGAATAGTGGGAGACGGGAGTTTACCCCGATCACAGAAACCATACCAACTGAAAGACAAATCAGCATCTTGCTGGACGACCCCTCACAGGGCTACTGGATCCTTGAAGTGTGACCTTCAGCAGCTGAGAGGTAACAATTATACATAAATCACACTGTCATGCTCCAACGAATGATGTGGCCCTTATGTTAGAATGAATTCTTTATAGTCTCAGCGCAAAAAAGATTCAAGTACTGTTTAAGGTTTTGTTTGGTACTACTTTCTTCTCTTCAAACAGTATTTCCTGAGGTTAACTTTCTTGGAAGAAGTGGAATTAATGGAGTTCTCACATTCAGCCCTTCAGTTTATCATCGCTGAATTCTTGAGTTATGCTCAAATGAGTAATAACAATTTGTGTTTAGAAAACACAAAGTGGAAAATTTAGAGACATTTAGATGATGTTTCTGTGTTCACTTCAAATGCCTTGGGAGCATTACTTCTTAAACATTTAGTGAGGAATAAACCAAATATAATCAGGGCCCTCCTTTATTTCCCCAGCAATCTGGGATAGATCATACAATGTATTTCCCAAGTATCCTTTGTTACTAAAAGGCAGTCTGTTCCCTGTAAGTACTGTCTAAGAACAGCCATCCCAGGTCTCCTTAAAAAGCAAATGAGAGCTGAGCATGGCAAACACACGAGGTCCAGCTGTGTACAAATCATCAGTAGATGGCACACACATGCATGTATGTGCCTAACATGAAACCAGATGTCCTTTCTCAGATGACAGATGTCAAGGCTGCAGTTTTCTTCTCTTGCCTCTTACTTTGCTGAATATAAACTAAGATGAGATTTCTATTTGATACTTACAATCACCTTGCTTTTCTTTTAAGCTACTTCTAGAAGTGGGTAGGGATTGATTATAGAGGACTTTCAGTTAGGAAAGTAGAAGACTAAGTGCTTTGAAAAGCTTTATGAAGAATAAGACTACGAGAAAAGCTGTAGGTCTGCAAACACCCAATAGAAAACTGTTTAAAAAAGAAACAGGCCAGGCGCAGTGGCTCATGCCTGTAATCCCAGCACTTTGGGAGGCTGAGGCGGGCAGATCACTTGAGGCCAGGAGATCAAGACCAGCCTGGCCAACATGGCAAAACCCCGTCTCTACTAAAAATACAAAAATTAGCTGGGCATGGTGGCGCATGTCCATAATCCCAGCTACTTGGGAGGCTGAGGTACAAGAATTGCTTGAACCCGGGAGATATGGAGGTTGCAGTGAGCCGAGATGGCACCACTGCACTCCAGCCTGGGCGATAGAGTGAGACCCTGTCCCCCGCCCTCCCCCCCAAAAAAGGGAAACAGATGGCACAAACTCTGGATTAAAAAAAAAGTGCTCGTAAAGACTGCAACATGACTGTGGCTGAAAAATAAACACACAGTACTTTGAAAGTATTGCCCTACAGACACATTCATGTTAAACTGCTTCAGTGTCATCGAACCATCATTCTGCTATTTCTCTGCACACCCACCTGCACAGTTATAAAGAGGAGGAAAGCACAGTGATACTCCTTGATGTCTGAAAGCAAGTAAGTTTTTAAGGATGTGGAAAGAACACACTAAAAACATAAAACACCCAATCCTCAGAACTACCACCCCTGACTTTCATGTTTCTGGGAGGAAGTGAATTAATAAATGTTTTGTGGGTAGAAAGCAAAAAAAATCATCATATAATTCAGCAAAATAATAAAGGCCCAACTGTATGACCCCTTCACTCTATAAGCACATTTTAAGGCCAACTTTAGAGAAAGTGGTAATATAAATTAAATTAATTTTAGCAAGTATAAATTACAATGACCATCTAGATATTCAAACACCAAAACAGAACAAAATTTACTTAAGTAAAAACTCTTCTAAAGTAAACCAATATACAATACCAGAACTCAAAATTCATTAGAAGGTTCACTGTATGTTCTAATCAGGCTCAGACTGAAATAAAAGTAGTCAATTGAAACCCCAACCTGGAAAGCCATCCCTGCTATGGCTGTGATTTCATTATTTCGGCATCCCGAAACATTCACTTAGAGCAACATCCATGTAAACAGTTCGACATATGGTCCCCTGCTGTGGATCTGTGGCTGATAACAGCCTAGGAGCAGCAGACAGACAGGGAACACTTAAACCTCAGAAAGCAATAGCAGCCTCTGACGCCTTGCTCAAGGCTTCCCATCCGGTGGCTCAGTGAGACTTTGGGAGGTGGAAGTGGTGAAAGTGGAAAGCCATGAGGACATAGCTGTCTTTGCACTGGAAAAAGCTCCTCCAACTGACTGGCCTGGATGGGGAGGAAAAAAACAAAAGGAAAAATGTCTTAACTTTTGTTACGAGACAGTGAAAGACCAACATAATTAATACATTTTTAATTAAAAATTTTAAAAAAAGTTTTTTGAGACAGTGTCTTACTCTGTTGCCCAGGCTGGAGTGCAGTGGAGTGGTCACGGCTCCCTGCAGCCTTGACATCCTGGGCTCAAGTGATTCTCCCACCTCAGCTTCCCAAGTAGCTGGGACCACAGGCATGTGCAGGCATGTGTGACCACACTTGGGTAATTTTTTGATTTTTTGTAGAGACAGGGTCTGGTCTTAAACACTTGGCTCAAGTGATCCTCCTGCCTCAGCCTCCCAAAGTGTTGGGATCACAGGTATGAGCCAGTGTGCCCAGCCAATAAATGTTAATTCACTAGAACACACCAATATGTTAATAGTAGCCAAAATATCATTTAAATTTTGTTTCAAAACAATCCCTTTCCATGGGAATGTCTTAACGAAAAATAGATGATTTTTTAGCGTAGGAGCCTACTTGCCTAAGCATTCTGAAAGTATTCATCAAACTGTTTCTTCAGAATTATTAGAGAGCTTAAAAAGTCACACTGCTTTGTGCATCTTAAATACCAACTTGATAATCAATAACCACCTAAACAGGGAAGAGTGGTTAGACTGCTTTAGGGAAATATGCTTTTGTCATCTAAAATGAAGTTATGTTACACAAAGATGTATAGAGCTCTATCTATCTGCCCCAGGTCTATTGTGTTTTTGAACATTATCTCAAAAGTTGATGTTAGGCCAGGCATGGTGGCTCACACCTATAATCCCAGCACTTTGGGAAGCCGAGACGGGTGGTTAGCTTGAGTCCAGGAATTCGAGACAGCCTGGGAAACATGGCGAAACCCTCTTTCTACAAAAAATAGAAAAATTAGCCAGGCATGATGGCACATGCCTGTAGTCCCAGCTACTTGGTAGGCTGAGGCAGGAGGATCCCGCCAGGGGTTGCAGAGAGCCAAGATTGCGCCATATTGCACTTCAGCTTGGGCAACAGAGACCGTGTCTCAGAAAAAAAGGTGATACTAAGTGAAATTATTTAAGTTGACTAATACACTCCCACTATTCTTGGAGAGAAGAGTATAGAAGAGATTTGGCTTTAGAATTTAACTATCAGTAGCAGCATCACTAAAAAGTAATAATGTATAATAATGTATCTATAATAATCTATAATATAGCATAGTTTTTCTATTAAAAAATAAAAATTCAAAATAAAGGCATATTGTTTGGAAATACATGTTTGTGTGCTAAATTCCATTCCTTTGCAATAAAACTAACCTAGTGGTAGCACTGTGTGTTCTTTGTCTTAACAAATGAGTCTGTAAAGTTTTCTGTCTCTCTAGGTATTCAGAAAACTAGGGATATAAGGACCCCTACACAAAGATTACTTAGTTCTGGGGCTTTTGAATTGTGTTCAGTATTGGTTAGTCAACCTCTTTCAGAAGCTAGGGAAGTAGTAATGCCCTATTTTTACAACACATTGTATGACAAAGCAGATGGGGCAAAATGTAAATAATTGGTGAATCAGAGATAATTGGGAGTTTCTTGCACTGTTGCAATGTTCAGGTTTGAAACTACATCAAAAAAAAAGTAAAAAATATAGAAAAGGAATGAAAAATTTTAGAACTGATGTGGAACAATATTCAAAATATTTTAAGTGAAAACAGCTAGGTGCAGAAGAGCACACTACCATTTGTCTGACTTTGATAGTTACATTGGCCTCATCAAATGAGTTGGGGAGTATTACCTTATTTAAAGATTTTGTGTAAAACTAGTATTATTTATTCCTTAAACATTTGACAGAGTTCAAACTGAAGCCGCCTGGGCAGCCTGGTTTAAATTAAAAACCTTATGGCAAGGCTTTTCACGTTAAATTCAATTAATTTCTTTCTTTTTTTAAGACTCTTGCCCTGTCACCCAGGCTGGACTGCTCACTGCAGCCTTGACTTCCTGGGCTCAAGCAATCCTCCCACTTCAGCCTTTTGAGTAACTCGGACTACAGGCACACACCACCATGCCTACTGACTTTTTAAATTTTTTTGTAGAGATGGGGTCTCACTATGTTGCCCAGGCTGGTCTTGAACTCCTGGACTCAAGCAGTCCTCTCACCTCAGCCTCCCAAAGTGCCGGGATTACAGGTACGAGCCACTGCATTCGGACCAATTTCTTTAATAGATAATAGGGCTATTCATATTTTCTTTTTGCAACTGTGTTGGTAATGCGAATCTTTAAAAGAATTTGTATATTTCATTTATGTTGTTAAATTGGTTAGCATAAAGTTGTTCACAATATTCCCCTATTTTCTGTTCTTTTAATTTCTGTAAGAGCTACAGTAATGTCCCTCTTTCATCCCTAATGTTGGTAATTTGTATCTTCTTTCTTTTTATCTTTACCAGTCTATAAAGATTTTACAAATATTGTTGATCTTTTTGAAAAACCAACTGTTGGCTTCATTTTCTTTATTGTGTAATACTACCTTAGAGGACAGCAGTTCCTAATACCTACTTTTATTATGAGTCTCTGCCATTTATAAAGAACTGTGGACAGCGCAGGGAATGGGGGAAGAAAACTCTGGTGAAGCTTGAATCTTGGTAGGTGGCAGAACAGTGACTTCATCAGAAAATTTTGTCACTCTCTGTTAGATATAAGGGAGTTTGACCATTTGGAATTTGGAATTTTTCAAATGAGTAAGACAAAAATTTTAAAAACTCTTGTATTACTACGTGATAACACAGATCTTTACAACTTTGTTTGTTTTATCAATTACATATTAAAGATAGAAAATGGATGTGTTGTGATTCTAATTTGTTGCTGGCTAAAGGCATGTCTTACCAACAGCTTTTCCTGTTTGTACAACATTCCGGCTAGTTGTGACCATGACGTTTCCAATTTTTTTGCCACGTTCACTATTCTGAACAGAACTGGGTAAAAGATAAAAGAAGTGTTAAGTACAATTTTAAAAAAATCTCACACATGCACACAGACATATATAGACACACATACTATAATCACTCTGTAACCATCCCAAATTAGAATTACTGAGAAAAGAAGCTAAATTATTATTTGGTATGAATTAATTTATTAACCTTTTAAGCATGTGCATTTTCAGAATACACAAAAAGAACATACAGATGAACCAAAAAGTGGTGAGGACATAAGAATGTATGTATGGCTACATCTCTCTGACAGCCACGGTTTGCTAAAAGCACTTCACCAGAATAAAAATGGTAAATCCTCTTTAATAGTTCACACCATCCTGTATGAAACAGTGGTGTTTTCGCTTTGAAACATACACACTGCTGAGCTAAAGAATGTTATGCACATATTTGGTTACTATTTGAAGCATAAGTCTATCAAGTAGAGAAAAACAATTCCCAATTAGCAATGAAACACATGGCATAAATTCAGACTTTTAAGAATTTTCCCAGTATTTTCTCTAAGTACTTACTGTGAGAACCTTAACTTCATGTCTGATACTGAGTATTGGCCTTGAAATGGATGGCTGTAAAAAAAGTTTGAGTTTAAACTATCAGTATTTTACCAAAAAGGCTGCAAAAAAGAGTTATCACAAGAAAATATTAGTAAACTTCTCATGGACGACACAGCTGGGTGGTAGTGCTGCGTTTGGTATCAGGAAACTTGGCTTTGATCACAGCTCTCCACTTAGAGTGATGACATCCAGAAAAGATTACTTAACCCCTCTGAACTTTAGTTTCCTCACTTGTAAAACAGGTGTGTTGTGTGTTTTGTGTATGTGTGTGTGTGTAGCCTGTTTTAGTGCTATCCTGACATTCTAATTTATTTGGTCTGTCTTGGGTGGGGCTCAAGTATCAACACATTTTTTACAAGCTCCCCAGGACAGTCAAGGTGAGTCACTGGTTTTAGGACATGGTCTGGCCGGGCACGGTGGCTCACGCTTGTAATCCCAGCACTTTGGGAGGCCGAGGCAGGCGGATCACGAGGTCAGGAGATTGAGACCACGGTGAAAACCCGTCTCTACTAAAAATACAAAAAATTAGCCGGGCGTGGTGGCGGGCGCCTGTAGTCCCAGCTACTCGGAGAGGCTGAGGCAGGAGAATGGCGTGAACCCGGGAGGCAGAGCTTGCAGTGAGCCGAGATTGCGCCACTGCGCTCCAGCCTAGGCGACAGAGCGAGACTCCATCTCAAAAAAAAAAAAAAAAAAAAAAAAAGGACATGGTCATAGATCATACCTTGATCCTGGCCATCTTATAAATGTGTGCTATTGGTTATGCAAAGATTTGTGGATGGATCAACAAAATCTCTACTTTCTGTTAGAAAAGCAACTCAAAAGGCAGGTCTTAAAAAAAAGCACTATCATTATTTTTGTAGGAAAATACATTATTCACACTTCCCTATTTCCATTATATTAAAAGAAAAAAGTATATATATAAAAAATCAGGCATTCTGCAATTATACAGACAGTAGGAAAAAAAAATCAAGCAACTTGACCACATAAAATGGAGGGGTCAATAAATATCCAATTCTTATCTCAGGGGTCCCTCTGTCAAGGTCTAACAAAGAAAGTGACCCTAGTAAAATCCATAGCTACTTATAAAATTAATGGTTCTTCAAATGACAACAAACTACTCTTCATGGCCCAAAGTAAGCACATGTGACACTTCTTATTCTTAGATTCCTGAATCACAGGATTGAAATACTGACACATCACTTGATCATTCTCTATGTTCCTGGAATGGCTATATTTAAGGGATGAAATATACCTGCTGCTTGTTAAGTTAGAATGCTGCCTTCCCTAATCTTTAGGAGTTAAAGGGTTTCATACTTCTCAAAAGTTATAATTAGTTTGAAATATTTCTAAATGACACCCTCTGATAACAACAGAAGTCTAGCATTTATTTTTTTTGAGACAGAGTCTCACTGTTAATCAGGCTGGAGTGCAGTGGTACAATCTCAGCTCACTGCAACCTGCCTCCCAGGTTCAAGCGATTCTCCTGCCTCAGCCTCCTGAGTAGCTGGGAGTACAGGCATGTACCACTATGCCCGGCTAATTTTTTGTATTTTTAGTAGAGACAGGGTTTCACCATGTTGCCCAGGCTGGTCTTGAACTCCTGAGCTCACGTGATCCGCCCACCTCGGCCTCCCAAAGTGCTGGAATTACAGGTGTGAGCCACCAGGCCTGGCCACATTTGTTATTTTTAATTTGGTAAAAATGTCAAAAATTGGCTATTGAAGAAAACTAAACTATTTCACCCCAAAATATACTTCTTTGATGTATTTCAAGATGGCTATTCAGAAGGGCTGGAAATGCAAGAATTACTGAAAAGCTGTCTTTTTGGGGGCAGATTTCCATCTGTAGAGAAAATCTGCATTAATGCAGCCTGGTTTGCCCTGAGGCCCTCCAATATCAAGATATAGGAAAGATGAACCGAGTGTCTGACACCTTTAAAGGTCTGAAAGAAACATTTACCATCAATTCTCTCTGAGGGCTGCTACCTGTGAAGTTTTATCTCTATAAGACGACAAACTCTGCTGCCAGGCCTCCTTTCTTCTCCCTCCCACAACCTGTCCTGCCACCATAACCGGACTTACCACCATAACCTGTTTTTGGCCATGCTCCAAGCCCCCAATTCTTTCTGTAACCTAAAGATGGTATGTATATAAACTTGTGTACCCCGTTGGCGGACTGGGTACATGAGCTTGGGTACACAATCCAATAAATTTGCATGCCATTTCTCCTTTTAATCTGCCTTTTGTCAGCTGACTTTCCAGTGACCCTTCAGAGGATGAAAGGGAAGTTCTCCCTTGGCCTGCACTATCATATCTGCATGATTTCCCTACCTATATATTTCAGTTAACAAGTCCTTCTTCAGCCTTCTTTTCAATCTAAATAGCCTCAATTTCTTCACATGTTCTTCTAAGCACTATTTCATAATCCTTTTAAAACTCATTTCAGGTAAGGCTCTTTTGGACCTGCACTAACATCTGTAGAGCTGGTTCAAGTTAAAAGCACCAGATGTAGTGACAGATAAAGATCTGACCAGGCCTCCCAGTGCAGGGCCCAGGGAGGAGACTAGGATGGCTCTGCGTGTTGACTGCTTGGACAGTCAAGGCCGATCTGCCTTCCCAGCACCACCCTGTGAGTGCCACCCTGCTAAGCACCTCCACATCTGTTTCCCTTCAGCACGCTGAGAATACAGACTTTGTAGTCAGTGAGGGAGAACAGTTTGAACTCAGCCCTTTCATTTAATACTATTAAAATAGTTTTGCCTTTTAATTCTCTGTTTTTACTATATTCAAATGGCAATATAGGTTTCTGCTATAGCCAAGTATGATGATTAAATTCACCAAAATTGGTGTTGAACCTAGTACTTTAAAAGATGGGGTCTCATTATGTTGCCTAGGCTGGCCTCTAAACCGTGGGTTCAAGTAATCCTGCCTCAGTCTCCAAAGTAGCTGGGACTATAGGTACCTGCCACCACGCCTGGCTAAATTTTTTGTATTTTTAGTAGATACAGGGTGTTTCACATCGTTAGCCAGGATGGTCTCGATCTCCTGACCTTGTGATCCACCCACCTCAGCCTCCCAAAGTGCTAGGATTACAGGTGTGAGCCATTGTGCCTGGCCTTATCTTTTAATTTAGAAAAAAAGTTCCTGTATACACTATATCAACTGATCTCCTTCAACGCTCTCTGTAGTATTCACACTCAGATGTTATTGTTTCATAATGGCTCTAATCAATGGCCTTTTATACCTGTCTGGGATAAAGCCTTCATCATCAACATTCAGTATTACAGCAGGTATTAAGTTTTGTTGAATTTTAGAGTCTGATGGGGAAACCAGGTCGACCATATATCCAGGAGTCCAAATATTAACTTTTTTTTTTTTCTTTTGAGACAAAGTCTCCCTCTTGTTACCCAGGCTGGAGTGTAATGACATGATGTTGGCTCACTGCAACCTCTACCTCCTGGATTCAAGGGATTCTCCTGTCTCAGCCTCACAAGCTGGGACTACAGGCGCCCACTACCACGTCTGGCTAATTTTTTTTGTATTTTTAGTAGAGATGGGTTTCAGCATGTTGGCCAGGCTGGTCTTGAACTCCTGACCTCAGGTGATCTGCCCACCTCGGCCTCCCAAAGTGCTGGGATTACAGTCATGAGCCCAGCCTCAGATACTAACTTTAATAGGTTTCGCATATGTCATGTTTTAAAATCGCCTCCTAATTTTACTCATGCAGTAAACCAGTGGTATTTCCTTCTAGGAGTCTATCTTGTTGAACCATTCTGTTAAAGAATAGCTCCAGGGAAAAAGAGAAGAATCATTGTGTACTGAGCATCACCAAGTGCCAGGGACTTCCTCTCTGAATCACACTGAGAGCCAGGGAAATGTTAGTGCTTCCCATAATGCTCATGCTTTTTGTATAACAATCTGCATATGGAAGCAGTTTCTAAGCTGTTTCTCTATATTTGGGAGCCTTTTTATGACCTACTTAAGGGGATTCTTGAAGATATTCACAATATCAAAGTTAAAATAGATTTTTCTCTGTATTGGGCACTCGTAAACCAACCATTTACGTACTATCAATCTTCAGAGGATGCGCTTACTTTGGATTTATTTCTGCAAGTGCTGGATGCTTGTTGCTGTTCCACACCCTGTAGTTGTGAGTATTCTTCCATGCTGTAACAAAAGTTGTCCCATAGTCCGATAATATCTTTTCATTGTCTGTCAAGTAAATATTTGAAAGAATTTGAGCTGGGCTGTAGCCATTCAGGGATGTGAAGATTACAACCAAAAAGGGTAAAGGAATGACTTTATCCCCCTGCCCTCCCATATTTGGGGGGAGACAGCCTACCAGATGTCAGGAAACTTGAGTCTAGTTCCAGAAATCCTGTTAAGGAGCTATGTGGCCTTTGGCAAGTCACTTAATCACTCAGAACTTCATTTTCCTAACTGGAAAATAAGAGGGTTGAGCCAGATACTTTCCAAGGTTCCTTACAACTCCAAAATATTTCCATGTTCTCTTTACCATTATAAGGATAGTATTAATCAAAAACTGTATGCTTGACAGTGAATAAACATACTGATTTCTATGTATGGCATAGGCAATTGGGATATCTTTCTACTTTTTTATAAATGCCATTTTTCTACAAAAAAAAAAAGATTAAGAATGAATACACAAAGTGGTTCTTTCAGTCATGATGTTCTCTTCTTTGGACTTTGTTTATTTGGTGTTTCATTCTTGAATTTCCTAGCATTTCACTGTCAAAAACACTTAAAAAAAGGCCAGGTGCGGTGGCTCATGCCTGTAGTTTCAGCACTTTGGGAGGTTGAGGATGGTGGATCACTGGAGGTCAGGAGTTCGAGACCAGCCTGGCCGACATGGCAAAACCCTGTCTCTGCCAGAAATACAAAAATTAGCCGGGCGTGGTAGCGGGCACCTGTAGTCCCAGCTACTCGGGAGGCTGAGGCAAGAGAATCACTTGAAACCGGGAGACGGAGGTTGCAGTGAGCCAAGATCATGCCACAGCACTCCAGACTGGGCAACAAGAGCGAGACTCTGTCTCAAAAAAAAAAAAAAAACAAAAAAAAACAAAAAACCAAAAAAAGACTTAAAAGAATATACTGAAAACTGATAAAGTTTTCAGCTTTATCAATACCATGGGAAAGCATCCATGTGTGTTTCCTCTGCTTGGAAGATGAGAAATAGTTTGGAGAACTGATACAAATGGCTATTACTTTATATATTAATTGCATGTTGTTTGCTTTGAAGGTGAAATACAAAGTACCTTTTGTTGCTAGGAAAGGAAATGAATGAGATACACAGTTCCATACACAGCATAAAGAAGTTGTTCTAAGAACACTTCCTCAAGCAGTTCATTGGGCTGAATTTCCTCTTCTGACCTTGTTACTTGTTAAGAGTATGGGCCTAAGCCAAACTGTTTGGGATCAGATCCCGCCTAAGCCTCTTATCAGATGGATAAGCAAGCTATTTAACCTCTGTGGGCTTCATTTTCTCTTCTGTAAAAGGCAATGACAAGGTACCTACCTTCAGGATTGCTGTGAGGATGAAATGAATTACTAGATGTAAAGTGCTCAGAACACTGGTCCCGCATATTTTTAATGTTCAAAAAAAAAGTGAGCTACTATTATTTAGTGCTTATAGCCTCCTGGGCAAATATTTTTTAAAAAGCAAATTAATTAAGCTACATGACAGTGGAGACTGAAGTTTTCTTTCTAGATTACCAAATGATTTAGGGTTACATTGGTAGTGGTGGCAAACATTTAAAAATATCCCATTAACAAATGAGGACTTGTTCCTCAGCTGTCTTTTACAAATGAAAAACTCTCCCGAAACCTGCTCTAAAACTCCTATGTGCACTGTGAACAACTAACCTGGGAGCATGTGGTGGTGGTGGTGGTGGTGGTGTTGATTAAAAAAATCTACTGATACAACAATGAATGTATCTAATGCCACTGTGGAGCTGTACATTTAAAAATGGTTAAGATGGTAAATTTTATGCTATGTGTATTTCATCACAATTAAAAAAATGGTTAGTTAACTGAAACAAAAACACAAGCTCAACACATTTTTAACAACTTAATAAATATCTGCCAAATGTCCAAGGTGAAAAGCTCACTGCAGAGCTCCATTTTCACTATTTATATATTTTTTTCCCAAGGGGAATGAGATAGTTTTAATGCAGGAGTAAGTCCATGTTTACCTGCCCCATTTTAACCATTTAATAGGAATAATATTTCTTAGAATGGGTTATAAATTTGAAGATTTAATCACTTACAACATGATTTTCAATGATTTCTATTTTTTATACTTTCTCCCTTTATACATCTTAAAAAACATGTAGGCAGTATTCATAAACAGCTGCCAAATACTGATATGAATATGAAGCAGTCATGTAAAAGTGATGATATATGTTCATGTTATGTTGGTATGTGTTGTTTCTATTATAAAGTAATAAAAAGTTTCAGAAAACATGTATAAAGGGATCCATTTTTGTAAAAGGACCACCAAAAGCACCATAAAACCAAAATCCAAAATATAGGCATAGGAAAAGATCTGCAAGGCTATAAAAGTACTAAAGACGTTAAAAGTGGCTATCTCTGTATGAGGGAATAACTGGTAATTTTTCTATAAGGAATATGTATTTATTGTGCAATCCAAAAATCTCATAAATGTTACAAAATGAAAAATTATAATAAAACAGGTAGCTGTATGCGCTGTGTGGTTTCTTACCTAATTGCAGTGTGGCAGCCAGCAGGGCGTGAATGTAGACCGCAAACTGGGCCCGGATCCATTCGTCACCTCCCTCCCAGCCCGTGCCATCTAGGAAGACGTCATCCCGATTCTCAGTCACGTGCCTCACTAGGTAATCTGCGAACCTTAGGTCTGCAGTGGTTGGGTTAAGCAGCTTCCTGAGTTCTGGATCATGGATCTGGATCAGAGCTTCTTCTACCTAGAGGGTATCCAGGTACAAGTCAGAGTCTGGGCATTCACGCAGACATCCATGCCACACTTTACAGAGTAACTATGGGGAAGGTGGAGCTGGAAATAAAAAATATGAATAATAGCATTCTCAAAAGGTGAGTCTAAGAAAGAGGTTTGTACACTGAAGTTTTCTATTTATAAAATGCTCATTTTCTGTTTTTAGAAAATACATACATAAATATAGTATTTTAAATTACAAAATTACTCACCTAGATTGCAAATATTTCGGAAAATATAGAAAACATGTAAAAATCACCTTTATTTCACTAGCAGAAATGAACACATTTAACAAGTATAATTCCTTAAATACTTTTTCTTTTGAGTGCAGATACTTTAGAATATTCTTTTTTTTTTTTTTTTTTTTTTTTGAGATGGAGTCTCGCTCTGTCGCCCAGGCTGGAGTGCAGAGGCACAATCTTGGCTCCCTGCAAGCTCCGCCTCCCGGGTTCATGCCATTCTCCTTCCTCAGCCTCCTGAGTAGCTGGGACTACAGGCGCCCGCCCCCACGCCCAGCTAATTTTTTGTATTTTTAGTAGAGATGGGATTTCACCGTGTTAGCCAGGATGGTCTCAATCTCCTGACCTTGTGATCCGCCCACCTCGGCCTCCCAAAGTGCTGGGATTACAGGCGTGAGCCACCGTGCCCGGCCAGATACTTTAGAATATCTTATTATGTAATATTTGATATACTAAAAAATACATGTAACTTACAGGTTAGTTTTGAAGTATAATAATAAAAGAAATTCCTACGAACCCACCAACCAACTACAGAACTAGAATGTAACCAATAATGTTGAAGCAGCTGTATGGTCCTCCCATCCGTATCCTCCTGTCTTGGAAAATGTACATACTTTTTCTTCTTCAAATTTGGGATTATAATAAATACATCTTTGAATCCTGGACTTTCATTATATTATAACCATTTGCCCAAGAAACAGGTTTTCATACTTTCTGTCAGAAACTACAAAAACCTTAGTGTGGCTGAATTTTTTTTTTTTTTTTTTTGAGACAGAGTTTCACTCTATCGCCCAAGCTGGAGTGCAGTGGCACGATCTCGGCTCCCTGCAACCTCTGCCACCCGGGTTGAAGCGATTCTCCTGCCTCAGCCTCCCGAGTAGCTGGGATTACAGGCACCTGCGACCATGCCCAGCCAATTTTTGTATTTTTAGTAGAGACGGGGTTTCACCATGTTGGCCAGGCTAGTCTTGAACTCCTGACCTCATGATCCACCTGCCTCAGCCTCCCAAAGTGCTGGGATTACAGATTTAAGCCACTGCAGCTGGCTTTTTTTTTTTTTTTTTGGAGACAGGGTCTCACTCTGTCACCCAGGCTGGAGTGCAGTGGTGCGATCTTGGCGGATTACATGTGTGAGCCACTGCGCCAAGCCTCATAAAATTTCTCAAAAATTATTTCAGGCTGGGCACGGTGGCTTACGCCTGTAATCCCAGCACTTTGGGAGGCCGAGGTGGGTGGATCACCTGAGGTCAGGAGTTCGAGACCAGCCTGGCCAACATGGTGAAACCCCATCTCTACTAAAAATAGAAAAAATTAGCCGAGCGTGGTGGCGGGCACTTGTAATCCGACCTACTCGGGAGGCTGAGGCAGAAGAATCACTTGAACCCAGGAGGTGGAGGTTGCATGGAGCCGAGATCGTGCCATTGCACTCCAGCCTGGGCAACAAGAACGAAACTCTTGTCTCAAAAAAAAAAAAAAAAAGATTATTTTAGTTGTAAAATAACAAACGATTTAAACTTCTTATATATTGATGTCAAATATTTATTCTTAGCTTTCATCTTGGTATCAAGAGCATTCTAAACAAGCTAGAAGGATTGAAATTATTTAAACAACAAACACATGTTAAAAATCGTGAGGTAGTGGTAGGCCCAGTTGCCCAGGTTGGAATCCTGGTTTACCTGTTTACTGGCTGTTTGATATTGTACAAATCACTTCATCTCTCGGTTCCTTAGCCTCTGCAGGTATAAAATGTGGATAAGACCGTGCTATTGACTGTGTTTTTGTGAGAATTAGACCAGTTAATACACATAAAATACTTAGAATACATGGCATGCAGTATGCAGTTATCATCATTACTAATGTTGTTACTATGTATTCATAATTGTAGTTAAGAAAGGAAAACTGGGATGAGCAGGGCCAAGTACACACACTCACACATAAACGTACTTCCACAATGGCATCACTGAGGTGTTTCTGTTGTCGAAAAAGGATGTTAGTAGCTCCAGCAACAAATCCCCGAACGGTGACATCGGAGAGAAGATGATGTTGCTGCAATGCCATGTAAGGCAAACACAGATATCCCTATGAATTAGAAGAGTAATAGAAAATATCAGAAAAGTAAAAGGTTACCTTTCTCTTTAAACTTAGCGAGCTAACAGTAGGAAAAGAAACTTCCATTCTTCCTTGCCCTGTCTGTAAGTCAGCTAATCTTTGACTCAATAAAATAATATTCCAGGGGAACTTCAAGTCTTGACTACAGTAAGTCCAGTTAATGATTAGCTAATTGTCTCCATGAATGGTCAAATCTTGGCAAGGGTTTAATATGAAGGTTGTCTTTCTTGATCACTTTGTTCTCATTCAATTTAAAAGCCTCCACAGTAACTAATGAATTGAACCTTTTTGTTTAGGAAATGATGCATGAAGCCTGTTAGTAAGTACGTTGTTTAGTAGAAGGCTGTTAAAAATTTAAAATACATGCATCTGCACATAACCACCAAAGCACGGAGAATAGCAAAGTACTGCATAGCATTTGTTATACTGTCCTATGTTAAAAATCATGCAAAAAGATTTCAAGATATTTGCTACTAAATATTTAAAGCAAAAATGACACTGGTAGTATCTGTGTATTTAATTAATTTCCATTTGAATTTTATTTGAAAACAGCATTGCTCCAAAAATTACAGTGGAATTGCTAAACTGCAGCAAGCATCTAAGTATACAAAAAATCCAGCATAGTTCCTGAGAGTACAAGTGTTAACACTGGAATGATTCACTGAAGGAAGATATGCAATTTCTGCTGAAAGATTCCAAATCGGAATGGGTTTTCAACAAGTGGCATGACTTGTTATACAGCCAGGAAGGCAGACTCACTGAGCCCCTCAACTTGTTTTCAGCCTCAAGTTCTATAAGTTTTATTTTTTTACATCTCATCACTTTTTAAAACACAGAATTATGTCATCTGGATAATGTCGTGTTTACATCATGAGACAAATCTCTCTGAAGGCAGGAGATATCCCCTTTGCAACTTGATATTCTTTATTACAACTAGGAGAGCGCTTTGTGTGTAACTAACAGGTGGTTGTTAAATACTTAACATGAAAGGGAAGGCTTCCAAAAGTTGGAATATATGTCGGAATATATGTCTAGTAATTTGGTTATATTCTTACTCTTGAAAATGTCTTTGTTGCTTGATCAGACCCTAACAGAAGCAGCAAAAATAAATCCATACCTTTGCATTAGAAATGCTCAGTACAGAGCTTCTCAACCCAGGCTCCTCATTCAGAATCAGTATTATATTTCATAATAATAACAAAACTAAAAAGTATGTTTTTAAAAAGTAAGTAGGTCAAAGCTTTTAAAAAATGTTTAAAAATCCTTTAAAAATTTATAAATATATATGCTTTTTGGCCCAGCATTCTACTTGTAATTTATCCTACAGTATCCTACAAATATTGTATCATGTGTGATATTATATTTATGAAAATAAATGCAATACCAAAAAACTCGAATCCAAACTCTTCATGAATAGGGGACTAAATAAATGTTCATCCATACAATGAACCTGCAGCCATAAAAAGTGATGATGTTCATCTCCAAAGAATATTATGGGCTGGGCATGGTGGCTCATGCCTGTAATCCCAGCACTTTGGGAGGCTGAGGCAGGCGGATCACTTGAGGTCAGGAGTTCGAGACCAGCCTGGCCAACATGCTGAAACCCTGTCTCTACTAAAAATTCAAAAATTAGCCAGGCATGGTGGCAGGCACCTGTAATCCCAGCTATTTGGGGAGGCTGAGGCAGGAGAATCGCTTGAACCCAGGAGGTGGAGGTTGCAGTGAGCCAAGATGGCACCATTGTACTCCAGCCTGGGCGACAGAGTAAGACTCCATCTCAAAAAAAATAAATAAAATAAAAAAATAAATAAAAAGAATATGACGTAAAAAAAAGAATAAGCGGGCTGGGCATGATGACTCACACCTGTAATCCCAGCACTGTGAGAGGCCAAAGTGGGAGGACTGCTTGAGCCCAGGAGTTCGAGAATGGCCAGGCAGCATAGTAAGACACTGTCTCTAGAAAAAAGAAAAATTAAATTAAAAAAAGGGCTGGGCGCGATGGCTCACACCTGTAATCCCAGCACTTTGGGAGGCTGAAGAGGGCAGATCATCTGAGGTCAGGAGTTTGAGACCAGCCTGACCAACATGGTGAAACCCTGTCTCTACTAAAAGTATAAAAATGAGCTGGACCCGTGGTGGCGAGTGCCTGTAATCCCAACTACTCAAGAGGCTGAGGCAGGAGAATCGCTTGAAAAGACCAGGAGGTGGAGGCTGCAGTGAGCTGAGATCATATCACGGCACTCCAGCCTGGGTGACGGGCACAACTCTGTCTCAAAAAAATAAATAAATAAAAATAAAATAAAATAAAAATAAAGGGCAAAAATGGGCACATTCTGCTACCATTTGTAAAAAGGGAGGGGAAAATATGCATTTGTTTCTGCATAGAATACCCCCAGAAGAAAACATAAGACAGTGACAATGTTGGCTGCCACTGAAGAGGGCTGCTGGATAGCAGGGGATGGAATGGAAAGGGGACTTTTTATTAGCGATGCTTTGAAATCTTTCAAATATTGAACTATGTGGAAACATTACATATTTATAAAATTATTTAAAATAGTTCAAAATAGCTTTAAAATTGTAGCATTACTTGCTAGGTGTGGTGGCTCATGTCTGTAATCTCAGCACTTTGGGAGGCCAAGGCGGGCAGACTGCTTGAGCTCAGAAATTTGAGACCAGCCTGAGCAACACGGTGAAACTCCATTTCTACCAATAATACAAAAATTAGCCGGGTATGGTGGCCTGCGTCTGTGGTCCCAGCTACTCAGGAGACTGAGGTGGGAGGATCCCATGAGCCTAGGAGGTCAAGGCTGCAGTGAGCTGAGATCACACCACTGCTCTCCAGCCTGGGTGAAAAGCAAAACTCTATCTTAAAAACAAAGTTACAAATAAAATGAAACTTAAGGGAATTATAAATTAAGTCATCTTTTGGGGGAGGCAATTGTGTATTTTTTTAAAAAGTACCAGATACAATAAAAGCCAAACAAAGAAATGGCTACTGTTCTTTAAAAAAGTTTTAAGACTCAGCAAAACAGAACAATACTTGAAATAATCTTCCCTATCTCTCAAACACTAAAAGTCACATTTATTTATTTTTTTTTTTGAGATGGAGTCTCGCTCTGTCGCCCAGGCTGGAGTGCAGTGGCGTGATGTTGGTTCACTGCAAGCTCCGCCTCTTGAGTTCACGCCATTCTCCTACCTCAGCCTCCTGAGTAGCTGGGACTACAGGCGCCCACCACCATGCCTGGCTAATTTTTTTTTTTTTTTGTATTTTTAGTAGAGATGGGGTTTCACCGTGTTAGCCAGGATGGTCTCGATCTCCTGACCTCGTGATCTGCCTGCCTCGGCCTCCCAAAGTGCTGGGATTACAGGCGTGAGCCACCACACCTGGCCAAAAGTCACATTTATTTGGCCACAGATTGAGGTAACTTTTTTAAAAATTAGAAACAATTTTATTTTTATTCTCGATCCCCAGTGCTTCATTTGACTAGCCTTAAACATTATTATTATTATTTTGGCTGGGTGTGGTGGCTCACACCTGTAGTCCCAGCTACTTAGAAGGCTAAGGCGGGCAGACTGCTTGAGCTCAGGAGTTCAAGACCAGCCTGGACAATATGATGAAACCCCATCTCTACAAAAAATTAGCTGGGCGTGGTGGCAGGCGCCTGTAGTCCCAGCTACTTGGGAGGCTGTGGTGGGAGGATCACTTGAGCACGGGAGGCGGAGGTTGCAGAGAGCCGAGATTGCACCACTGCATTCCAGGCTGGGCAAGAGTGGTGAGACCCTGTCTCAAAAAAAAAAAAGATTAAAAAAAAAATTAAAAATTTTTAAAAATAATAATAATTTGTTAAGATGAGCTCTTGGTCTTTTGGCCAGGCTGGAGTGCACTGACATGACCATGGCTCACTGCAGTCTTGACCTCCTGAGCTCAAGTGATCCTCCCACCTCAGCCTTCCAAGTAGCTGGGACTACTGGCACATGCCACCACACCCAGCCTTTTTTTTTTTTTTGGAGGGCAGTGGCACGATCTCGGCTCACTGCAACCTCCGCCTCCTGGGTTCAAGTGATTCTCCTGCTTCAGCATCCTGAGTAGCTGCAACTACAGGCATGTGCCACCACGCCCAGCTAATTTTTGTATTTTTAGTAGAGATGGGGTTTCACCATGTTGGCCTGGATGGTCTTGATCTCTTGACCTCAGGTGATCTGCCCGCCTCGGCCTCCCAAAGTGCTGGGATTACAGGCATGAGCCATCGCACCTGGCCCCAGCTAATATTTTAACTTTACTTAGTATGAGTTGAGGTCTCACTACGTTGCTCAGGCTGGTCTCAAATTTCTGAGCTCAAGTGATTCTTCTGCCTTGGCTGTTTTAAAGTTTTTTAATCGACAATAATTGCATTGAGGTAATTTCTTTATTTTTTTTTTTTGAGACGGAGTTTTGCTCTTGTTGCCCTGGCTGTAGTGCAATGGCGTGATCTCCACTCATTGCAACCTCTGCCTCCTGGGTTCAAGAGATTCTCCTGCCTCAGCCTCCCAAGTAGCTGGGATTACAGGCATGTAATCCCACCGCCACACGCAGCTAATTTTGTATTTTTAGTAGAGATGGGTTTCTCCATGTTGGTCAGGCTGGTCTCGAACTCCCGATCTCAGGTGATCCGCCTGCCTTGGCCTCTCAAAGTGCTGGGATTACAGGCGTGAGCCACCACCCCCAGTCGCATTGAGGTAATTTCTAAATAGAGTTCCATTATAGTGACTCAACTAATTTTACTAAATAATGGCAATAATCTCATAACTAGAAAAGAGGGAGAAAGTTGATGCATGAGATTAAGTCAGGTGGGACTCCGAGCTCCAAGGGCTCCAGTCCTTTCTGGCCAGTCCTCCACTAACTATTTTGCTCCAATGTGCAGCCAATTCCAGAACACTTTCAGTAACAAGATGGGAAGACTTAGAGAAGAATGGAAGAAAAGCCCTCAGGATTGTCTTTTCACAGCAGAAAATAGCTACTGTATCTTCCTCTTTATCTTTTTTTCCCACTTCCCTCATTCCCCTTCAATGTTCCTCTGGTTAGAAAGTGATGGAGCAGCATAGCATAAATATTACACAGGCACAAATCATCCTCTAATTTTCCTACTTCTCCTTCAGTGTCCCAGTTGCCTTCCCATCACCCTATGGGCAGCCTACCCCACAGTTGCCTCTAGCCCCACCTCTTCTTCCTTAGCAGCTGTTTCTTCTCTACACTTCCTGAATCAGCTCTCAGGCTTTCCTGAGAAGCATATTTTAGAAGCTAGTATTGACAGCATTTACATAGTAAGCATCCTCTCTGAAACTGACATGAAAGGCATCAACCTCAGGCAAGTTCAGGTACCAGAGAGAGGATTAGAAAGTTGGGAAGCTGAAGACTTTCTTCCGGAATTGTTTTATTATGTAGAAATTTGTTTCCATTTATTCATATGATAACTACTCTACTTCAGCAATATTCCCCAGGCACCCAGGCTTCTCTCCGGCTATTTCTAAAATTACTTTTCAAAATGTTTTGCTAACCTAATTCCTTCTGTACAAGGATTTTAAGATCTTCAAGAGAAAAAAGCCTAAAGACAATTCGGTTTTAAGAACATTTTATATTCCAAAGTTACTGACATGAAAAAGTCAGCATTGGCATTTAAAACTGTGATTAAAGAAATTAGATTTTCATCCAAACACTCAAAAAACATAAAACCAAAAAACTATTTTATAGGGATGTTAGTAAGCCCATCATGTATTTAATACTGATACTGTATACGGCACACAAATCTAATATTCCGCTAAACATGCTTTATTGACAAGACACAAAATACATCTTTACATTGCTTTAATTTGTCAGCAACCTGACAAAACCAAAATCCCTCTCCAGTTAATTTCTCTCTTGATATCTTCACAATAGTAAAAATTAAGAGGGCAGGTCGGTGAAATAGCAAAGTCAGGGCTCTGAAAGGTATAGGAAGTCATAACATAGTTCAGAAAGCCCACAATTTGTGGCTACTTGCTTTACCAGTAGTCTGAGAAACCCGAGTTTTCTCCCCAAGTTCTTAAATTCCAGTTTTAAGAAACTGCATTGATTTAATCATGAAATCAGTTAAGAGAATTTCCGAATCCCAAGCAGGTTACAAAATGAAGAAAGATGGCATTCTGTTTTAACTATTCAGCAAAAATGACTCTGGGCAAGTACATTTTTGCAAAGCTGGGTAAACCCAGAAATAATTTATCGAATAATATAGGAGAGGAATACATATATTGTTCAAGCCAACACTACCCATCTTTCTTTTCCACATAAAGTGGAATATCACTTCATGGATACCAGACAGTATTCAGGGAAAAACAGAATACTTTGTTCTAGTAACTGAAAAGGTGGTAGACTGCCTTTCATGGTAGACTACAAGATCACAGATGGCAAGAATTCAGAATCTAGTATGGTGTCTGGCTCCTGGAAGGGCAATAAATACAGTTGGTTCTCCACATCCATGGGTTCCCACATACCAGATTCAACCAACCTTGGATTAAAAATATTGAGAAAAATAATAATACTAAATTAACCCCAGCATAGTAACTATTCACATAGCATTTACATTGCATTAGGTATTATAAATAATCTAGAGGTGATTTAAAGTATACGGCAGAGGCAGGGCACAGTGGCTCACGCCTGTAATCCCAGCACTTTGGGAGGCCGAGGTGGGTGGATCACCTGAGATCAGGAGTTTGAGACCAGCCTGGTCAACATAGTGAAACCCTGTCTCTACTAAAAATACAAAAATCAGCCGGGCAGAGCGATTGGCGCCTGTAGTCCCAGCTACTCGGGAGGCTGAGGCAGGAGAATTGCTTGAACCTGGGAGGTAGAGGTTGCAGTAAGCAGACATCACGCCACTGCACTCCAGCCTGGGGGATAGAGTGAGACTTTGTCTCAAAAACAAAACAAAACAAAAAAACCATATATGGGAGGATGTGCACAGGTTATATGCAAATACTATGCCACTCTATATAAGTGACTTGAACATTCTCGAATTTTGGTATGGGGGAAGTTCCTGGAACTAATCCCCCATGAATAATGAGGGATAACTATACTTGTAGAATAAGAAATGAAATAGATTTTTTTTTTCTGCTCTACTTTGAAAAACAATTCACAAATAGGTAAAAGTTTTTCTGCAAAGGATGAAAAAAACATCCAAACAATGTAGCTTCCAGAATATGTCTCAGCATCCGTGTAACTTTATTTTTATATAGAGACAGAGTCTTACTCTAAAGCTCAGACTGGAGTGCAGTGGCACAGTCATGGCTCACGGCAGCCTGAAAGTCCTGGGTTCAAGAGATCCTCTTGCCTCAGCCTCCCAAGTAGTGGTGACTATAGGCATATGCTACCGTGTCCAGATAATTTATTTTACTTTTTTGTAGAGATGACGTCTTGCTTTGTTGCACAGGCTGGTTTCTAGATCCTGGTTTCAAGCAATCCTCCCCGCCTCGGCCTCCCAAAGTGCTGGGATTACAGGTATGAGACACTGTGTCCAGTCCAGTGTAACTTTTGACCCAGTGAAGTTGACTGCTTCATCTTAATGCATTACTGACATTAAGAAATGATATCCTGAAAAGACTGAATTAAAGATTCAATTTGATTTACTATATTGCGTTTAAGTTATTAAAAAATTTCAAATACATTCTGAATGGTTTTTATAACAAGATTAAAAAATAGTGTTAGAACTATTAGCCAAAACACTGTTATATTCAAATGAAGTTTACTAATATAAGTACACTTAATAAGTGTATGTGTTAAGTATACTTAGTAAATACATATGTATATTTGTATTTGTTAGTTATAACTTACCTCACTTATAAGTGATATAAGTTAGACATCTAAGCTTTTTTCTTTTAAAATTGTAGTATTTTAATACATATAGGCACTCTTTTTATTGTACTTCACTTTATTGTGCTTTTTCTAAGCTGAAGGTTTATGGCAACCCTGCAACCATCAAGTCTATCAGTGCCATTTCCCCAACAGCCTGTGCTCACTTCCCTGTCTCTGTCACATTTTGGTAATTCTCACATCTCACACGTTTTCCTTATTACTGTGTTTGTTATGTTGATCTGTGATCCGTGATCTTTGACGTTACTACTGTAATTGTTTTGAGGTGACATGAACCACGCCCACATAGACAGCAAACTTAATAAATGTTGTGTGTGTTCTGGCTTCTCCACTGACTGGCCATTCCTGTCTCTTCCCCTGTCCTCAGGCCTCCCTATCCCCTGAGATGCAGCAATTTTTAATTAGGCCAACTAACAACCCTACAATGGCCTCTAAGTGTTTAAGTAAAAGGAAGAGTCTCACATCTTATTTGAAATCCAAAGCTAGAAATGACTAAGTTTAGTAAGGAAGGCATGTCGAAAACTGAGACAGACAGAAATCTATGCCTCTTGCCCCAAACAGTTAGCCAAGTTGTCGATGCAAAAGAAAAGTTTTTGAAGGAAATTAACAGTGCTACTAAAAGTGTTTTTGTTTTTGTTTTTAAACCAGTGAACACACAAATGGTAAGAAAGTGAAACAATAGCCTTATTGCTGATATGCAGAAAGTTTGAGTGGTCTGGATAGAAGATCAAACCAAACAGAACATTCCCTTAAGCCAAAGCCTAATCTAGAGCAAGGCCTTAACTCTCTTTGATTATATGAAAGCTGAGAGAGCTGAGAAGATGCAGAAGTATGAAGCCAGCAGAGTTAGCTCACAATGTTTAAGAAGCCGTCTCTGTAACATAAAAGTGCAAGGTGAGGCAGCCAAGTGCTGATGGAGAAGCTGTAGCAAGTTATTCAGAAGATCTAGCTAAGGTCATTGATGAAGGTGGTTACAGATTTTGAATACAACAGATTTTCAATAAAGACAAAACAGCTTTCTATTGGAAGAGGATGCCATCTAGGACTTTTGTGGGTAGGGAAGAAGTCAATGCCTGGCTTTAAAGCTTCAAAGGACAAGCTGACTCTTACTGGGGGCTAATGCAGCTGGTGACTTTAAGTTGAAGCCAATGATAATTTACCATTCCCCAAATCCTAGGGCCCTTCAGAGTTATGCTAAATCTGCTGCCTGTGCTCTAGAATGGAAAAACAAAGCCTGGATGACAGCACATCTCTTTACAGCATGGTTTACTGTATATTTAAGGCCACTGTTGAGACCTACTACTCAGAAGAAAATAAAAAAAGATTCCTTTCACAATATGACTGCTCATTGACAATGCACCTGGTCATCTAAGGGCTCTAATGAAGATGTACAAGGAGATTAATGTTTTTTTCATGCTTAGGAACACAACATTCATTTTGGAGCCCATGGATCAAGGAGTCATTTTGACTTTCAAATCTTATTATTTAAGAAACACATTTCATAAGGCTATAGCTGCCATGGATAGTGATTCCTTTGATGGATCTCAGCAAAGTAAATTGAAAGTCTTCTGGAAAAGATTCATTACTCTAGATGCCATTAAGAACATTTGTGATTCACAGGAGGAGGTCAAAATATCAATATTAACAGGAGTTTGGAAGAAGTTGATACCACTCTCATGAATAACTTTGGGGGGGTTCAAGACCTCGGGGGAGATTTGGTGGAAACAGCAAGAAAATTAGAAGTGGAATCTGAAAATGTGACTGAATTGCTGCAATCTACTGATAAAAGCTTGAACGGATGAGGAACTGCTTCTTAGGGATGAATAAGGAGAGTGGTTTCTTGTGATGGAGTCTGCTCCTAGTGAAGATGTGGTGAATGTTGTTGAAATGACAACAAAGGATTTTTATTCATTTATATTTAAATAAATTAAAACTTATTTAATAATTAATTGTACTTCACTTTATTGTGCTTTTAACATAATTATTATTTAAGTTTTATTCACTTTGTTGTGTTTTTAAAATAATTATTAAATTTTAAGTAATAAACATTTATTATTTAAAAAATAATAGAGTCTCCCTCTGTCACCCAGTCTGGAGTACAGCGGCGTGATCACAGCTCACTTTAGCCTCAACCTCCAGGGCTCAACCGAGCCTCCTAATCTCAGCCTCCCAAGTAGCTGGGACCACAGGCACGAGTTACCACATCTGGCTAATCAAACTCCTGGCCTCAAGTGATCCTCCTGCCTCAGCCTCCCAAAGTTTTGGGATTATAGGCATGAGCTACTGTGCCCGGCCTGAAGTATTTTTAAATTAAGATGTGTACATTAAAAAAAAGATACAATGCTACAACGCACTTAATAGACTACAGTATAGTGTAAACATAAGTTTTATATGCATTTGGAAACAAAAAAATTCCTGAAACTCGCTTTATCACAGTGTTCTGTAACCGAACCATAGTATCTCTGAGGTGTGCCTGTATTTATTGAGTGCAATCAAGGCTGTCTGGACTTCCTTAATTCTTTAAGGGGAAACCTGAATAATTAAAAATAGACCCAAGAGAGTGATTGTGCATATGACTCACATCTACTAAGTTTCAAAACATTTACCAATCAAAATCCCCTATATACTTCCCTATAGACTTATACTATGGTCACGGATGCCACAGTACTATATATTTGGTATGTACTTTACAGTTTTCAAGGAAATTTTTCCACCTGAAAATGTGTTGAATACCAAAAGTTCAAAAGTTAAACTCTAAAAGGATTTTTCAAATTCTTTAAGGAATTCGATAAAAAATATTACACTTTACCTTTGTGAAGATGGCCAGGGGCATGCCATACTGATCCTCTTCCAAACCTGAAATGAGCCCTGGTATCAGGACTACTTGTCCCGTATTAGCTTGAGGTTGTACAGTAATTGGAAGACTCTCTGAGGGGACAGAGTCCTTTGAAAACATTGTCTGGTCTGATCCCAGCTGTTCCCTTTCTTTCAAGTTGGGGTCCTCTAAGACACTAGGATCCAAAGTTTCCCAGTCACTTTCTGAAGAATCTGGAGATGGGCGAGATGGAGGTTTCAAATATTGATTGGTATCATTGGGTTCCTGCCCTTTGCTGCTGTCTTCCACTTGGAACAAAGGCTCCTCAGTCTTCATGGCAGCATCTTCTCCATGGTTTCCTGCCATGACTTTCCTGACAGTTCCCAAGTTGGTATGTGAAACGTCAGCAGTGGATGCAGAAACAAAATCATCTGCACATGGGTTACTTTCCTGAAGCCCACCATCTTCAGACATACTCTTCCGGGGTCTGTACTGAGAACAGTCACTGAGACCATGTTCAATCATGCCTAAAATATGCAACATTAAAGAACAGCTTGGCTTATAATAATATGGAAGAACCTAAGAGCTATATATTAGTAGACTCTCCTATAAAATTTAATAAGCTATGCTTGTACACATTTTAGTTAAAAACAAAAAGAACAGAAAGAAACCCAGACAAAAGAGAGAAACCTATTTCCAAAAGGAAAATGTCATATTAAAATAGAAAGGATAAACCTAACAAATTCATGTTTGAAACTTTCTTTTTTAAAATTAATTAATTAATTTATTACTATACTTTAAGTTTTAGGGTACATGTGCACAATGTGCAGGTTTGTTACATATGTATCCATGTGCCATGTTGGTGTGACGCACCCATTAACTCGTCATTTAGCATTAGGTATATCTCCTAATGCTACCCCTCCCCCGTCCCCCCACCCCACAACAGTCCCCGGAGTGTGATGTTCCCCTTCCTGTGTCCATGTGTTCTCATTGTTCACTTCCCACCTATGAGTGAGAACATGCGGTGTTTGGTTTTTTGTCCTTGTAGTAGTTTACTGAGAATGATGATTTCCAGTTTCATCCATGTCCCTACAAAGGACATGAACTCATCATTTTTTATGGCTGCATAGTATTCCATGGTGTACATGTGCCACATTTTCTTAATCCAGTCTGTCGTTGTTGGACATTTGGGTTGGTTCCAAGTCTTTGCTATTGTGAATAGTGCCGCAATAAACATACGTGTGCATGTGTCTTTATAGCAGCATGATTTATAGTCCTTTGGGTATATACCCAGTAATGGGACGGCTGGGTCAAATGGTATTTCTAGTTCTGGATCCCTGAGGAATCGCCACACTGACTTCCACAATGGTTGAACTAATTTACAGTCCCACCAGCAGTGTAAACTTTATTTCTAAAAGTTTAGGTTCCAGTACAAGTTAAACAAAAGAAAGAGTAGATACTGCTGTTTTCTTACCTGGAAAAAGGGATAACACAGTCATCAGTGCACCCACCAATTTATTCACTGGAGAAATATAAAAAAGAACCTGGAATGGAGTCAATCAAAATCAAATTAGAAAACCCATGAAGACGTCCATAATGATAACAAATAAAAAAGAAGGAAAAGTTCTTTATATAAGAATAACAGCTGGCTGGGCACAGTGGCTCATGCCTGTAATCCCAGCACTTTGGGAGGCTGGGGTGGGCGGATCACGAGGTCAGGAGATCGAGACCATCCTGGCCAACATGGTGAAACCCCATCTCTACTAAAATACAAAAACTTAGCCGGGCATGGTGGCACATGCCTGTGGTCCCAGCTACTCGGGAGGCTGAGGCAGGAGAATTGCTTGAACCCAGGAGGCAGAGTTGCAGTGAGCCAAGATCACGCCACTGCACTCCAGCCTGGCTAGAGAGCGAGACTCTGTCTCATTAAAAAAAAAAAAAAAAAAAAAAAAAAAGAATAACAGCTGCCGGGTGTGGTGGCTGGCTCACACCTGTAATCCCAGCACTTTGGGAGGCCAAGGTGGGCGGATAATGAGGTCAGGAGATCGAGACCAGCCTGACCAACATGCTGAAACCCCGTCTCTACTAAAAATACAAAAATTAGCCAGGCATGGTGGCACACACCTGTAATCCCAGCTACTCAGGAGGCTGAGGCAGGAGAATTGCTTGAACCCAGGAGATGGAGGTTACAGTGAGCCGAGATCATGCCACTGCACTCCAGCCTGGGCAACAGAGCGAGACTCAGTCCAAAAAAAAAAAAAAAGAGTAACAGCTAATAAACATAGAAGTACTAATAGACAAATCACCATTTAGCATCCACTGTGATTTAGGTACAAATTACCAACAGATGCTAAAACTACTGTGAAACAACAGGATAGTCACAATGTCTGAAATTTATCATTCTACGGATTAGCTATTAAGGTGGCAACCACCACCTCAACCAAATGAGCCAACTTCACATCACCAATACTACTACTACAAATAGTTATGGGCCTCCTGATATTATGTCCTGACAGAGACACACCACTACCTGTGTAGGATTCTTGCTAAAAAGGTTTAATCTGAAACTAGCCACAAGAAAACAAACAAATCTCACCCTAGTACACTAGTCTTGATTATTTTTAAAATGCCAGTGTCACAAAATATAGAAAGAAAAGAACAAACAAAAAAAGAGAGAGAGGTGGAAGACCTTTTTGAAATAAAAGAGAGCTAGCAATGCAGTACATGATCCTTGACTGGATCCCAGATTGAAAACAACAATCAGGTCAGGTGTGGTGGCTCACACCTGTAATCCCAGCATTTTGGGAGATTGAGGCAGGAGGATCACTTGAGGCCAGGAATTCAAGACCAGCCTGCGCAACATAGCAAGACCCTATCTCTATTCTTTAAAATAAAAAATTAAATAATAATAAAAAAAGAAAATGTCAGCTACAAAGGACATTATCACATCTGGGGAAATTTGAAAATGGACTGTATGTCAGATTTCTCTTATTATCTCAATGTTAAATTTCCTGAATGTGAAAATGGTATTTCGATTATGTAGGAATATTTTCTTTTTCTTAAGAAATACATCCTGAAGTATTTATTTAGGAGTGAAGTACCATAATGTCTACAAATTACTTTCAAGGTATTATGATTCAGGGGAAAAAATGAACATATATAAAGGAATATAGACTGGGTGTGGTGGCTCATGCCAGTAATTCCAGCACTGTGGTCCCAGGTACTCAGGAAGCTGAGGTGGAAGAATTGCTTGAGCCTGGGAGTTAGAAGTTGCAGTGAGCCATGATCGCACAACTGCACTCTAGCCTGGGCAACAGAGCTATACCCTGTCTCAAAAAATAAAAAGGAATTCAAAGTGTTCTGTGGCTGGATGGTGATGATGGCTGCATAACATGAATGTACTTAATACCACTGAACTGTACACCTTAAAATGGTTGCGATGATAAATTGTATGTTATGTGTATTTTATCACAATTTTAGAAATTAAATAAAAATTTTTGAAACACCACACTAGTATGTTGGGTTCATTTAAAAAAAAAAACTTTATCTTTTTTTCTGTTTGAAGGAGTACTCATTCATTCATTCATTCATTCATTCATTCATTTACTTTGAGATGGAGTCTCGCTCTGTCACCCAGGCTAGAGTACAGTGGTGTGATCTTGGCTCACTGCAACCTCTGCCTCCTGGGTTCAAGCAATTCTCCTACCTTAGCCTCCCGAGTAGCTGGGACTACAGGCACCTGCCACCATGCCTGGCTAATTTTTGTATTTTTAGTAGAGATGGGGTTTCACCATGTTGGCCAGGCTGTTCTCAAACTCCTGACCTCAAGTGATCCGCCCACCTTAGCCTCCCAAAGTGCTGAGATTACAGGCATGAGCCACCGTGCCCAGCCTGAAGGAATATATATTTCTTATAGAAAAATAGGATACAGAAAAATATTCCCTTTAAAAAAAATAACCTATGTTCTCACCAAACTAGGTTGATATCTTTACTTCCAGTCCCTTTTCAATTAATATATATTCATTTATAAAATTGGGATCATAGGCTTGACATGTTGTAGAGAAACTTTTCTCACTTAACAAGCCATGAAAATCTTTAAAACAATAAAAACATCTTAGTATCTTTTTTATTGTCTGAAATTATATACAACATACAAGATAGTTACTCACTTATAATTTATTATTCTGTGATAGACTCTCTTAGAGCTTTGTGTCGAATTCAGATTAATTTTGGAAAATAGATCTCTAAAAGGAGAATCACTGGGTCAAAGGAATATTATTAAGGTAATGAACTAAAGTGGATATTGTGCATGGTCGACTCCCCAACATTCTTTCAACCCCTACTCCACTAGGCACAATAATATGGTATATAAAACTGGCCCAGATCCAAGGATGGCTCCTGATTAGTCTAAACCAAAGGCTGGTGAACTTTTTCTATAAAAGGTCAGATAATTATTTTTACTTTGCGGGCCGTATGATCTGTCACAACTACTCAACTCTGCCACTACAATGTGAAAGCAGCCATAAACAGCAAGTAAATAAATGGGTCTGATTTCCAATAAAATTTTACATATAACAATAGGTAGTAGGTCAGATTTGGCCTTGGGACTAAGCCAATCATGGCAAACCCATCCCTTTGTATTAGGGAGTGGTCAGGAACCCAAGTTTAAGCCAACCAGGGCAAATGTATTTGGCCACAGGAGTAGCCATGTGTGTGGCCTGTAATAGGCCCAAACAAATTGAAGGAAAGAATTATTGTTTTTTTAATTGCTATTTTTTGAGACAGTGGCTCTGTTTGCAGGCTGGAGTGTAGTGGCACGATCTCAGCTCCCTGTAATCTCCACCTCCCAGGCTCAAGCCATCCTCCTACCTCAGCCTCCCAAGTAGCTGGGAATACAGGCACATGCCACTCACACCCAGCTAATTTTTGTATTTTTTTTGTAGAGATGGGGTTTCTTTCACCATGTTGCCCAGGCTGGTCTCAAACTCCTGAGCGCAAGTGATTGATCCTCCTGCTTCAGCCTCCCAAAGTGGTAGGATTACAGGTGTCAGGCACCGTGCCTGGCCAAGAATTCTTATTAGATTGTTTAGGAGGAGGTATTATTTCTGCCAGCAGTTATGATTGAGGAAGCAAATGACCCAGTTACTGTCGGCAGTTCCCTATACTACCAGGGAAACCAGGCTCTGGAACAAGCTAGCACTGTGCACTGTAGAGCAAAGAGACGGAAAAAACCTAGGCACTTAATTACACTATGGAGCCACTGTGTCAAACCCTGAAATCTAAAGTGAGCCAACACATCCTATTATTTAAGTCAGTTTAAAATTGAGTTGTCTGTTACCTACAGAAAACCTGCATTAATTTATATTTCTATGGCAGAGAACAAGAAAATGTGCTTCAGCTCACCACAATGATAGGCAAAAAGTATCTTAATATTTTATCATTAGTTTCAATTTTATGAAATAATGTAAAAAAAAGTCAATAAAAGTTAAATACTCCATCTTTCCTTTCATCCCTTAGGATCGTACCTTTTTTTCAAGAAGAATTAGCTTAAATAGGATTAAGACCTGCAAAAGGAAAAAAAAAATGTTGTATTGAAATGAGAGACTCAAGCCTATAATTCATCTTTCCCCCTTCTAAAACATAACCATAATCAGTAATACTAAATACAGCACTTTAAAAAGTACATGAAAAATTATGAACTTATACTGAGAAGTTAAATATTACCTGTGTACTCTTAAATGTGAGAATCACTTAAATCTCTAACTGAAATTATTTTTTCTTGAAGGGGTGGTACCATTTTTGCTTGAAGTATCTGTAGGCTCTTTAAAGGGGACCCTGCTCTTTAAATAAATACTTTATTTCTGGATGTCCAGAGTGTTCACATAGCAGGTACTCAGTAAATGTTTGTTAAATAAATAATCAATGTGTTTATATCCTAGTCAACATCTGCTTTAATAATAAAGATCAGAAGATATAGGTATGCATAGATGTTTTATTGAAAAATGCTCCATTCTCAGGGCAACATATAAAATATTCTGCAAGATAAAAACATGTTTCTTTCCACTCTAATCTCATGATAGATGAAATTGCAAAAACAATAGAAAAAATTACCCTATCCTGCAAAGAAGTAAACGGTATTTTTGCTCTTTTAAATTTCTACAATACAAGCACTACCAACACTTTTAATTTTGTATAGTTATAAAGCCAAGTACATCTTAGAAGAACTAAAGCATGGTATGCCACAATCTGCATTCAATTTAGCACACTGAATTTGGCAGTGAAATGAGCACACTAAGAACAGTGTTGGCCATTTTAGTACTGTACATCATAAATTTAAATAAGGTACCATACCTTGTGTCGAAAATGAAGGACAAGATCTCGAGGTGACAGACCTACAATGTTAACAAAAAAGCTAAACTGTGACTACAATGTAATGTTTTTGCTGAAGAAAGGTTATTTTCCCCTTAACAGAAAGAAAGGTTAAAAAAAAAGTAGGAATATGCAAATATTCAAATATGTAATGTTTGATTAGGTACACATATACTCAGAAACAGTGCTGTTCAGTACAACTTTCTGCAAGAATGAAAATATTTTAAACCTGACTTGTCCAATACAGTAGCCAACACAGAGCAATTGAAATGTGGCATGTGTGACTCAGACAAACTGACTTAAGTTTTATTAAAATTTTATTAATTTTAATCTAACTATAGACAGCTATAGGTGGCTAGTAGCTACTGTTTTGGACAGTGCAGGTCTAACACATTTTCCCATTCTACAAACATAAACTACACAAGTTTAGAAATGATATAGCTTATATTATAGTGACAATCAATGATTAAACAACGTTTTTGGTCATGGCACTTCATATGTTATTATTTCTGAAACACAGTCTATCATCTGCCTGAAACAACACAGTACAAGAGAAAATAATTTAGACAAAAATATGTTCTCAGAATAGGACCTCATTTATGCAGAATAATAGTTTACATTACACAGAGGATTGCAATCATAAACTACAATTGGCAACTGCATGCTGAAATTGGAATTGAGTGAGCATAAACCACTATGTGATTAAAAAGTTTTAATCACAAAATGGATATTTATTGAGTTGCCCATTGAATATCTTGGCTACCAATGGATATTTTGGGTTGTCAAGATAGTATAAATTAAACAAAAATCCCTAACCTGAAGAATCTTAGAAAAGAGCTGAGCAGCTCTCTCTCTTGCTTCATCTGTTATGATAGGGAATTAAGCTGGTCAGCATTAATGCAAGGAAAAGGAAAAAACAATAAAAATCTTCCATTACTATCCTAAAAGGTAGAAATTCCAGCCTGGGCACTATAGGGATACCTTGTCTCTACAAAAAAACAAACAAACAAACAAAAAAACCAACTACCTGGGAGTGATGGTATGCACCTGTGGTCCCAGCTACTTAGGAGGCTGTGGCAAGAGAATTGCTTGAGCCCAGGAGGTCAAGGCTGCAGTGAGCCATGATCACACCACTGCACTCCAGCCTGGGTGAGAAAATGCTATCCATTTTCAATGATAATTGAGGTAGTTTGTCTCAAAAAAAAAAAGGCAGAAATTCACCTTGTACGTTAATAGTTGTAAACCTGGTATGTTCTAATACTCTTCTCAGTATAAACACTGGCTAAGAAGATATTTAAGGAAGAAACAGCATCAAATGGTGAAGAAGTTAGATCCCATATAGAGATGTAATTCTAATCAAAGTTTTACATGCAACTCAGTTTGCTAAACAAATAAAAATGAGGGAATCTCTTTTAACTTGTAAGTCACTTACTTACCAAGATATACTTGGGATCCTTCTAATGAAGCACCTCCCAAGGAACTATTCATATGTTCATAAAGCTCCTATAAAATATAGATTGAATTTACCACATTTTACTATCATTTTAGATCTGAATTAGAAATATATTGATCAGAAAAAAGTTGGTTCCTTAATTGAGGTAGTTTGTTCTGCTAGGCGCTAAATTTAAAAACAATCAAGCCTCTCTGCAACCTTGCCAGTTCTCATTTCTTCTCTTCTGGATATGAGCAGTTTCAGAAGAGATGTGGGCAGTGAGTATGAAAAGCTACTCAGGGTATTCCTTTCTCCCTCTACATTTTAGAGCGTGATTCATTCACATAGTGGTATGAATTCCTAGTATAAATTCCCTCTGCTCCCTTGCTAAGTCCCTAGCTGTCCTACTCCCACCAGAATCCAAGAGACATCCATATTCTTTACATGAATGGCAGCACTGAGGAAAACATGCTATCCATTTTCAATAAAATAATCATGTGGTTTTTCTGGTCTATGTATTGGGAACTAGGAACCAGAAACCCAATATATAAAAATACTGTGCAGTTTATTAATAAGATAAGCAAATTTATAGAAGCAATGCCATAGCAAAAGGGCTATTTATCCACTAAGAAAAACATTACTGTTAATTATAGTTATTTGTAGTCATTATTTCCTAAAAAAAAAAAAAAAAAAGTTTGGTTAAATTTAGTATTTGGGCAGATTCCTAGTCTGTTTTAATGCAAATGTGTTTTCATATTAGAATGTCTTTCTTAAGGTAATAATTATCCTTCACAGTATTACTGACAATATTTCCTTGATTCATGAGTCTATCTTCAGCCAAACACATCTATAGAGGGGTATAAAGTTACCTTTAGAATGGAAATTTGGGAAAAATCCTTCTCTTCAAAATATGCATGTGTAATGAGCTGAAGTTTTGCTTGAAGTAAACCATACAGAGGCTTAAAGGAAAAAAGAGAAATTACCATTGATTAATAATTGGTTGATAACAGTAAAATTGGTTGATAATAGTAAAACAAACAGAACCCCACAACCTTTTAATTTGAAGAGAACAGGGAGAAAGAAGTTAGTAACTATCAACTTTAGTGCGTATTATTCATAGTTGAAAGCCGTGAAGTCATCTGTTCTTTGGCTGCAAGTGAAAAGTACCTGAAACACTGACAGTACAGTACTCAAGAGTGTGGGCTCAGACTTGCTGGGCCTGGCTCCATCACTCAGCTCTGGGAATTTAACCTCTCCACCTCTGCTTGCTGATCTGAACATGGGCATATGAAAATAGTACATCTTACTTGACTGTTTTAAGGATTAAATAACAGGTAAAAGCACTTGGTAAAAAGTATCTGACACACAGAAAGTATCCAAACATTAGCTATTACTATTATATGATTTAAAACATATTCTAATTCTGCACACTGTTTTGCTGGCCAGTAGCGACATTTAATCATCCTTGTAACAGCCTGTTTTTACATCTATTTGAACATTCATGATTACATTTAAGTTCATTTCCCTTTTTTGTCCTCTGTAGAGGCTCACAACTAGTTTGTGTCCTTTATCATAATATTGTTTTATATATTTGAGCAAAGTTATCCCTTAATCCTTATTTCTCTATTTAGGATCTTCTACCATTTTCATCTTTTTATTTGTAATGTTCTTTTCTAGATGTTTTCCCATTTCTATGTCCATTTCAGGATGCAATGACCAATGATGTATATATACTCTAATTAATTAAAAACAAGTAATACTGGAAGAGTCTCTTTCCCAGTATCCCTGTTAATATATCATGATTCCCATCAAAGTACAAAATCATTTATTTTTATACATAGACTTCAATACATAGACCAGAAAAACCACAACCAGATCTTTCTGAGTAAGCTACCCTCCTCCCATCCCTTGTGTCTGTTTTAGAGACAGATAAAACTCGATTTTTTTACCCTAATTTTATCACTTAGTAGTTACATGTCTGTGAGAATTACACATTTTTTCTCTGAGATATGCCTTTATTTATAAAATGAGAACAGTAAATATGTCCCAATATTGTTATAAGGATGGAAATGACAATTACATATAAAAAGCATCTGGTACAGAATTAATGCCTGATATATAGGCACTCAATAAATGGCATCTATTATTATTGTAATCGTCCTTTGAAGAATGATTACTCAGGAAGCCTCTTAACATGTTACACTTCCTTTAATATCTGGTACTTATTCTTCTGTCATCTGGTCCAGTATAAAAAAGCTATTCACTCATGTATATTTTTCAGGCTACTCTTCTCAAAGCTGTGTACAGGAATCAGATGAATAATCGATCAATTTTCTGACAATTTCTTTTATAATAGCCATTCCTTTTCTTTTTTCTTTTTTTGAGACGGAGTCTCCCTCTGTCACCCAGGCTGGAGTGCAGTGGCTGATCTCTGCTCACTGCAACCTCCACCTCCTGGGTTCAAGCGATTCTCCTGCCTCAGCCTCTTGAATAGCTAGGATTACAGGGGCACACCACCATGCCTGGCTTTTTTTTTGTATTTTTAGTAGAGACAGGGTTTCAGCATGTTGGTCAGGCTGGTCTTGAACTCCTGACCTCATGATCCGCCCACCTCGGCCTCCCAAAGTGCTGGTATTAGAGGCGTGAGCCACCATGCCCGGCCACAGCCATTCCTTTTCTAGGAGACTATTCTTGCCTTATATGTAAAATTACTTCTTGGAAGAAATATTCTCATCCTCAGAATTTTATTTTGGATAAAATAAGATTTTGGCTGGGCACGATGGCTCACGCCTGCAATCCCAGCATTTTGGAAGGCTGAGGCAGGTGGGTTGTTGAGCTCAGGAGTTTGAGGCCAGCCTAGGCAACATGGTAAAACCTCGTCTCTACTAAAAATACAAAAATATTAGCCAGGCATGGTAGTGCATACCTGTGGTCCCAGCCACTCAGAGGGCTGAGGTGGGAGGATTGCTTGAGCCTGGGAGGCAGAGGTTGCAGTAGCAGTAAGCCAAGGTCACGCCACTGCACTCCAGCCTGGGCAACAGAGTGAGACTCTGTCTCAAAAAAAAAAAAAAAAAAAAAACAGATTTTGGACAAAATCAAAATGGATAAATGAAATATATCAGCTACCTCATTTTGTTTATGTGTCAACTTACTTTCCAATAGCTATAAGATCTCCTTTCTCTTACCGAGTCTTGGTTAGAGATGCAAATGAAAACTGCTGAAAGGGAAAGAGAATGGGGAGATGCTAGGACATAAATAATTTTAATATGTCATTTAAATCTCTTCTTATTCTAATAGTGCCTTATCCTTCAAGAAAGATCTGCCATGAAGGTTTAACATAAAGAACACATTACTTGGTCTCTTACCAGCTTGCTTAGAACACAGACACTTTTCTGAACAGTCTCTCTGGTGATATCTGCTTGCCTTACTTTCAGTGCCTATTATAAACAAAGAGCAATTTATCAGAAATATTTCATAGCAATATTTCAAAAATATTTTTTCAACATAAAAATAACAATTATATATAAGAAATTTCTTACATTCAGTTAAATTCAAAAAGTTATTTATTAAGACTCTCAGGAAATACTGAGCAAATAAATGTCAGTTTGGGCCTATGTGCCAGAATCTGTGGGAGGCACTGGGAATGTAATAGTGAATGGACAATCCCGAATCTCAAGGAATTTATAATCTGATGGAGAATACTCTATGTATAAGTCACCAGGACCAAATCAACCATTCAATGCAAATCAATCACTGTTGATTCTGGTTATAAATGGACAGTCCTTTCAGAGACCATTGTTTCTGGTGAGACGGGGCTAGTTTAAGAGACGACAAAAGGCCAAGAGCAATGGCTCACGCCTGTAATCTCAGCATTTTGGGAGGCTGAGGTGGGTGGGTCACCTGAGGCCAGGAGTTCGAGACCAGCCTGGCCAACATGGTGAAACCCCATCTCTACTAAAAATACAGAAATCAGCCAGGTGTGGTGGCACAACCCTGTAATCCCAGCTACTTGGAAAGCTGAGGCAGGAGAATCGCTTGAACCCGGGAGGCAGAGGTTGCAGTGAGCTGAGATCATGCCACTGCACTCCAGCCTGGGCGAAAGAGTGAGACTCTGACTTAAAAAAAAAAAAAAAAAAAAAGAAAAGAAAAAAGAGATGACAAAAACAGACAGCTTGTTCTCCAGAGATGGAAGAAATGTCAGCAATTTTGTTAAGTTACTTGTTCCATGTTGCCTGGAAACTTGTATTGGCGCCCAACACCAAACACAAGCACATAATTTATTTCTCAGTGATTGTGAGGATGACTATGTGAGATTTCTACAGTCCTCTACTAGTAGAGAGCAAATCTTGATTTGATTAACCTCAGGCAAGGCTGTGAGTGAAGTAAGAAAGACTTCCTCCTCTAGTGTACTGCCTGACACCTTCTTGGATCTGTCCTGAGGACCAAGGGGCCCCCATGTTTTCAACTGATGACTGATGAACAGACTTTAAATTAGCTGTGAAGTAGAATCCTTCCTCCTGATTGGATTCATCCACTGTCTCATCTTCATTCAAAAGGAGTTGAAGTCTTTCTTCCAGGCTCCAATAATTGGTTTATCTGTCTGCTTCTATTGCCTATTATCTATTGAGAAGGATAGCAATCACTGGAAAAATGGGCAACTCTAATGTACTCCTGAGTGGGTCAGAACCAGGGAGTTGGGAGACAGGCAGTATTTAAAGGCTATGCAGAGCACGAGGGCTGTGAAAACAGCACTGAGGGATAAGACCCACTTGGGAGAAATAATTTTACTAGTGCTTACATGACATATGGGTAATAAAAGGTATTAAAAGGAACAGATTTCCAAGAATGGGCAGCAGCTCAATTCATCTCACATATAAGTATGTAAAGGTAATAGTGTAACAGTGAAATAGCAAAAGAACATAACTAACTACATTTTTTGGGCAGCGTTTCCCTGTTCGTGCACATAGGCAAGGATAATTTTAGAGCACTAAGATCATATGCAAAAATGGCAATCATGCAGGTTTTAAAACCAACTCTGGGATTTAAAAAGTATGTAAACAACGAACTATGTTTTGTTAAAGATTTATAGGAGCATTGTGGCCTGACCAATGACAAAGAAGTATCCAAACTCCTTGGACCCTCGCTGGTACCCAGATGTCTGTGTGTCACCTCTTGATACCAACTTCCTCTTCTTCCCCCTATCCCTTTCCCATAAAAATCCTCCAGCCAGACTGAAAAATTTAAGATGCTACTTTAGAATGCTAGCTCACCATCTAGCTGGCTTTCCAAATAAATCTGCTTTTCCTCCCAGCAACTCTCTCTTGTCTTTTGAGCAGTGTGCAGCCAAACCTGGGTTCGATTACAATAGTATACGAAAACATCAACTGCTCAAAGCTGTCAGGCGAACTCTTACTCTCAGGTTTATCTTTTTTTTAAATTTATTATTTATTATTTTTTTGAGATGGAGTCTCGCTCTGCCGCCAGGCTGGAGTGCAGTGGCACCATCTCGGCTCACTGCAGCCTCTGCCCTCCTGCCTTCAAGCAATTCTCCTGCCTCATCCTCCCAAGTAGCTGGGACTACAGGCGTGTGCTGCCACGCCTGGCTAATTTTTTTGTATTTTTAGTAGAGATGGGGTTTCACCATGTTAGCCAGGATGGTCTTGATCTCCTGACTTCGTGATCCGCCTGCCTTGGCCTCCCAAAGTGCTGGGATTACAGGTGTGAGCCACTGGGGCCCAGTCTCTTTTATGTTTATTTTCTCAGCTTCATTGAGGTATAATTGACAAAAATTGTATACATTTAAGGTGTATGTTATTATTTGACATAATATCTTTATCTTTAGATTCAGTCATTCATGACATAACATGGGTGTTCCAGGTTCCAGGCCCTGTGCTTAGAGAGTTATTTCATGGTAGTTACCTACTTTGGGTATCCTGGAATTTACACCTGTAGTTTACATTCAAGTGGGTCAGGGGAAAAATAGACACACAGTCTATGAGTCTAGGTGATGGGTACACAGGTACTCAAGGTACTAGGTTTTAAATTTATCTGCATATTTGAAATTTTCATCATAACAAGTTAGAAAAAGATTTACTAATTATTCACCTGAGGAAGCTTTTCAACTTTTAATTGTCCAGGCTCAAATCCCAGTGATTCTAATTCAGTCATTAGGAGGAAAGGCTAGGTACAGATACTAAAAAGTCTCCAGGTAATTCTGATTAAAAATCATTGTTTTAGAGCAGTGGTTGTCAATCTTGACTATGTAGAGAAATCACCTGGGGAGCTTTTAAAACATTCCCACCTCCCATGTCTAGATCATTAAATCAGAATCTTTTAAAGCTCTCCAGGTGATTGCAATGTGCAGCTGAGATTGAGAACCACTCACTACTTTAGAGTATTAATGACCTTTTGAGAGGAAAGAGCTTTTTGCTCATCAAGATTATCCCCACCACAAAAAAACAGTGCTACACATAAGCAAATCATGAAAGGTGGGGCCACCATCTTGGCTTATTTGCATTTATCAATTATAATTATTATAGTAAGTCAGGCATTAAGCTAGCAGGTAGTTTAAGAATAATCAAGGCTGGGCGCAGTGGCTCACACCTGTAGAGGCTGAGATGGGCAGATCACTTGAGCTCAGGAGTTTGAGACCAACCTGGGCATCATGGCGAAATCTTGTCTCCATAAAAAATACAAAAATTAGTTGGGCGTGGTGGCACGCACTTGTATCCCAGCTACTTGGGAGTCTGAGATGGGAGGAGGGCTTGAGCTTGGGGTCAAGGCTGCAGTAAGCCAAGATTGTGCCACTGCACTCCAGCCTAGGCAACAGAGTGAGACTCTTTCTCATAAAAAAAAAAAAAAAAAAAAAAAAGAAATTTTAGAGATAATTGAGACAACTTATGAGTAGTTGGGAGCCCTGCTAAGCATGTCCCACTACTTCTGAAATGCTGCTTAAAAAAAAAGCAAGGCACAGTGGTGCACACCTGTAGTCCCAGCTACTCAGCAGGCTGAGGCAGGAGGATCCCTTGAGCCTAGGAGTTCAAAACCAGCCTGGGCAAAATAGCAAGGCCCTGTTTTTAAAAAAATAAAAAAACTAAAAAACACACAAGCGTTACCACTCAATTTTTCTAAGTTATATGCCAAACACTAGAAACAGAAAATTCAAAGACATCTTGAAATGTAAATACGGTATTTAAAAGACAAATAGATAATTTACATATCACTATCTAAAAACAATGTACAAAATATTATGATACAAATATAAGCATAGCCACCAATGTCAACTTAATAAAATGTTTCTGTGAATAAACTGGTACTATTGAAAAAACAGCTACAAATTGTATACAAAAATCTAAAACAACATTACAGGCACCACTGAAAAATAAAGACTGTGTTTCTCTAAGTGTCCAACATCTAAGAAAGGACTTTGGAGTTGTTTTTCACTATTAACTATCATACCTTGGCTTCAATTTGTCGATAGCAAGAGATACCAAATACTGTGGCTCCATTTCCATTTCTGGGTGGCAAGTGAAAAAACACAGTATCTAAGAGATACATAGAAAAATGTAAATAGTGAGGTGAATTACCCTTATTAATAAGTAGTAAAATCTGAAGCTATCATAATGCAGTCATTAACACAAAAATGATGACAAAACAAGGAATCCAAATCATACTTATTTGTAGCACCACAACCAGTGGTTTCCTAGAATTTTTCTCATTGCCTTATGGTAAATACTCATCACAAAAAGCCCAAGAGACTGAATTATAACAGGTCAAACTGAGACTACAATTACAGAAAATACTTAATCTTTAGGGAATCGTTCTAGATGAAAAGAAAGTAGACAGTTATAAATGCCAACAGCAACACATGAACCTTGAATGAATACAAGAAATCTGGGGGACAACTGAGAAAATTTGAACACAGATTGGATGTTAGATAGTATTATGAAATTACTGTTAAATCTCTTAGCTGTGATAATGGTACTGGAAGTTACAATGGGGAATGATCTCATTCTCAGATCTTAAGTATTTAAAGTGTCACAATGTTTGCAACTGCCTTTCAGATAGACAGTACAGACAAAATTATATACATACACAAATATAAAGAAAATCTGTAGAACATTTGCTATAATCTTAATTCACATGTTTGTAGCAGTCCTTTTGCTGGGCATGGTGGCAGAGCCAGGCATGGTGGCTCACGTCTATAACCACAGCTACTGGGAAGGCTGGGGTAGGAGAACTGCTTGAGCTCAGGATTTGAGACCAGCCTGGGCAACAGGGCAACATAGTGAGACTCCGTCTCCAAAAAAAAAAAAAAAAAAAAGAAAGAAAGAAAATCAATAGCAACAACAACAACAAAAACATTTTTGTAGCGCATCAAATACCACAGTAAAATACAATCCTTCATTAAGTCAGGCAAAGTACTCAGTTATAGGGTGGCAGGAGATTCGGTAAGAACTTCACAGCCCTGCTTTCTTTGAGGGTGTTAACATGCTCTGCATGCAAGCAAGCAACCTTGGAAGCAGAGTACTTGTGACAGCAATGGTTCCAGAGGCACGAAAACAATCTCAGCTGTTTCTAAAGTGGGCACTGGAGCGATAACCTAGTACTGCAAGTATGCAGCTGGAGTCCCAAGCAATGTACAGCTGGTGCTGGTAAGCCCCCTGGTTTGCCTCTGAGGAGTATGAAGTATAGATGTAGGAAGTGCTTCCAGTGGTGGCTGTCCTGCTCTGGCTAATCACTTGGCAGAAGCATGGCCAAGGTTCACCAGCCACAGCCAATGTAAGCCTGGCACTCCTTTAGAGGTGCTGTAGTGAATGACTAGTTATCTCCAAACAAGCATGTAAATATTTTATAAATAGTTCTAACAGGCTGAAGGCCTTTAATTTCTAAGTATTTAGAACCTAAGATATCTTGGCAAGTTTTTAAAAAAAATGGCACCTAACTGCTTCACTGTCTTGTTACATACCTTCCTGGTAGTTGTGTGCGCCATCTGGTAAGGCAAGGAAGGGCAAATACTTCCATTCTTCAGGTAAAGTGTGGCTGTCATGTCCATCTCCTGGAATCAGGGGCGGGTAAGAGAATTCAACCTAAAATAGTAAGGAATGTTAGCCAAAAGGTGGTTGACCAAAGGAAGCATTTTATTCTGATAGGTAAAAATGCTGTTAAACCCTGAATGACAGAAGTCGGGATAAGCCACACTGTATAATGTCATTTGCTATCATCAGCAAACCTATGGCATGGAAGAGGGGGAAAAAAAGCAGTAAAAGGAGGAAAAGTCTATAAGCCTTTCTCCACTTTCTGATTTAAGGTGGGTTAAACTTTAATGTGCATAATGGTAGTGGGGTTGGTGATTGGACTGCAGATTGATATCTGGGGGCTGTCATCAAACAGATGGTAATTGAAGCCTTAAGAACCTGAGGAAAACCAACGGCCTACTGAATTGAGTAGGAGAGGTCCAACAAAAGAGCCCCAAGTTGAGCCCAGAATCACTTTTAGAACCAATCCTTAATGTGGAAAAATAGGATGGCTCATCTTTCCACATTTCAATGAAATCAAGCTGCCACTTGAATCACAGGAAAGCCAACGGTAAAAGGGCTTTAAAAATGATTTAAAAATTTTTTCTGTCCACTGAATTTAAAATTCGTGATTGTTTCTTCTTTTCCTCTTCTTTTTTTTTTTTTTTTTTTGAGAGTCTCGCTCTGTCAGCCAGGCTGGAGTGCAGTGGCATGATCTCGGCTCACTGCAACCTCTGTCTTCCAGGCTCAAGCAATTCTCCTGCCTCAGCCTCCCGAGTAGCTGGGATTACAGGTGTGTGCCACCACGCCCGGCTAATTTTTTTTTTTTTTTGTATTTTTAGTAGAGACAGGGGTTCACCATGTTGGCCAGGCTGGTCTCGAACTCCTGACTTAAGGTAATCCGCCTGCCTCGGCCTCCCAAAGTGCTGGGATTACAGGTGTGAGGCACGGTGCCCAGCCAATTCGTGATTATTTCTAAAGGTGATCCAATTCCATATTTAAAATGTTTAAAGACACCAAAAAAAAAGGACTGTAAAAAAGACTGTCTCCCACCCTTGATATCACCACCCCAGCTACCCAGTCCCTGCTCCCATCTCCAGAAGCAATAAACATTTTCCATTTAGAAGAACTCTTTAAAAGTTTAGATTAAAGAGTAAAACTTTTCTTCCAGAGATCATTTAAAATCAACTGAAAAATTGGCTGGGCACGGTGGCTCACACCTGAATTCTCAACCCTTTGGGAGGCTGAGGCGGATGGATCACCTGAGGCCAGAAGTTCAAGACCAGCCTGGCCAACATGGTGAAATCCCATCCCTATTAAAAATATAAAAATTAGCCAGGTGTGGTGGCACACGCCTATAATCCCAGCTACTCAGGAGGCTGAGGCAGGAGAATCCCTGGAACCCAGGAGGTGGAGGTTACAGTGAGCCGAGATTGCACCACTGCACTGCAGCCTGGGCAACAAGAGTGAGACTCTGTCTCAAAAAAAAAAAAAAAAAAATTAACTGAAGGTGAGGCATAAATAACCTCCAATTACATTTCTCTGTATCTTCTCTATATATTTATCATACAGGTTTCATCCTAGTTTGCTTTGTTGGACAATTTTCTAAAGTGTGAGGGAAGGCAGGATGTGACAATGAGGTAAGATACACACAAATTCAAAGATGATGTTATGAAGTTGGCAATTTTAGAGTTAAAAAAGTTACCAATTCAGAATTATCTTTTAACACCAAAAATAAATGTAAGAAAATAATCATTTTATGTAATGAATACCAAAGTCCCATATATAGTATTTATCATAAGGAGTCCTGGTAATTATTACTAAACAATTTTTGAAAACCATTCAATTTTGATGTACAGATACTTATTTAAAATGAATTTTGCATGAAATAAACATGGTTTTAAATAAACATAAACATTATGTACCCCAATTCTCATGATGCATCATGAAATATGTTTCTCTTTAGGGTCCAAAAAGTTTAATACAGAAAATTCTTTAAAAAGTAGTACAACAATGCTTAATCTCATTTTTAATCATGGAAATGCAATTTGAATTAATATAATTTTTACCCATCTACTGAAAAACATTAAAAAGACTGAATATTTTGACAACAGAGTGGAGAAGCCCGCTGTAGGAATGTACAGTACACTGGCACAACAGTTTAGAGGGCAACTTGGCCGTATTATCAACAACACATTTACCCTTTATTAAGATAACGAAATGAGAGGCCCTTAGACTGAGGTGGCTTTAAGGCTCAGGGTTTTCTACTTATGCAAACCAAAAGTGAATTTAAAAGATCACCAAGCTTAGCTCAGCTAATCACAGGCAGCCAACCAGGCATTAGTTACATCTTCTTGAACTTCCCACAGGCATAACCCAAATAAGGCAACTGCTCAAATTTTAACCAAATAATTTCTTTGCTCTACTTCTATATTCACCCTATAAATGCTTCCCTCATGCTCCTTTAGTAGAGCCCCAACCAATTCTGGTTTGGAACTGCCTGACTCATGAAGCACTGTCTGCTCACATACACTTCTTAAAATCTTAATGTGCCAAAATTTATCTTTTAACACCTTTGACTCAGCAATTTCAGTTTTAGAAATTTATCCCATAGATACTCTCACATATTCAGATACATACAAAAATGTTCATAGCAGTATAATTTATTTCAGCATAAAAGGGAAACCTAAATATTCATCCCGAGTGGTTACATCAGTGGTTTATGTCAGTTTTGTCCAGCTGTTAAAAAGCATGTCAGATTCATATACACTGATAAAGCAAGACGGCCACAATATCCTGTGTGGTAGGCGAAATAATGGCCTTCCAAAGATATCCTAATCCCGGGACTCTGTTACCTTACTTGGCAAAAGGGACTTTGCAGATATGATTAAGGATCTTGAACTAGGGATTATCCAGGCGGGTAAAGTGTAATCACAGAGTCCTTATAAGAGAGGCAGAGGAATCAGTGAAAGAGATATTTGAAGATGCTATTCCATTGGCTTTAAAGATGGAAGAAAGGGCCATGAAACAAATGCAGGAGACCTTTAGGAGGTGGAAACAGCAAGAAAATCAAGTCTCTCCTGGAGCTTCCAGAAGAAATGGAGCCCGGCCAACACCTTGATTTTAGCCCAGTGAAACCCATTTCGGAATTCTGACCTCAGAACTTTAATAAATTTGTGTTGTTTTAAGGCATTACATTTGTGGTAATTTTTCAGCAGCAAGAGAAAACTAATAAATACTGTTGAATTTTAAAAGCAAGTAGAATATCAGTCAACAGTGTCAGAGGCACCCTAACCAGAGTGACTCCATCTTGAATAAAGGCTGGATAAAGCCAAACCTGCTGTGTTATGTTCCCAGGGGACTGGGCACTCTTGGTCACAAGGCATTTATGTTTGAGGGAACAAGTTAATGATGTTAACTAACTGAAGACCCAGGACTTATGGAAATGTCCCAGTACTTTAAGAACAAAAAGCATTCTTAGTTTAAGAATAGGTTTTGCTTTAAAAATATTAGTATACTCATAAATTCTTGCTAAACTCAATAGTAACACAGGAAAGTAACAACACTAACAGCCTGTCACAAGCTGGTCATAAGCCTTTGTAATGAAGCACACTTTTCTTTTTTTTGGGATGGAGTTTTGCTCTTGTTGTCCAGGCTCGAGTGCAATGGCGCGATCTCGGCTCACCGCAACCTCCGCCTCTCGGATTCAAGAGTTTCTCCTGCCTCAGCTGCCCGAGTAGCTGGAACTATAGGCATGCACCACCACGCCCGGCTAATTTTGTATTTTTAGGAGAGACAGGATTTCTCCATGTTGGTCAGGCTAGTCTCGAACTCCCGACTTCAGGTGATCCGCCCGCCTTGGCCTCCCAAAGTGCTGGGATTATAGGCGTGAGCCACTGCGCCTGGCCGAAGTACACTTTTCTTAGTAACCCATATTAGCATTATATTTGAAATGGGTGCGCCCTCCTCTTGCTCTCTGAGGATGCCCTATTCTGTAATTCAGTAGTCTGTAGTAAATTATTTTAACTTCACTCTACTCTGTGACTTGCCCTGAATTCTTTCCTGCATGAGAGCCAAGAACCTGCTCTTGGGGTCTTGGACAAAACCCCTTGACTGGTGACTGTAGTATGATTCTATATATACTGTGATTCTGTTTGTGCAAAAAAAATTTCTGTAAATGGATTTAAAAAACATGCTCGAAAAGACACTTGAAAATCTATATACACTGCTAGCACAGGTTTGAACTCTGGAGAGGAGAATGAGGTTGGGGATTGAAGATAAGCGAATACTCCTCTTACTTTTAAAAAAATCGCCATCTTTTTGTTTTGAAAGTTTCAAACTTACACAAAGTTGAAAGAATATGAACAACCTAACAAACCTTCATCTTTATTTACCAACTGCATTGCTTTTTTTAGCCACACTTGTTCTAGCTGTGTCATATATGTACACAAAAACAATTTTCTAAATGATTTAACAGCAAGTGGAGCATATTACCTCTACTTTTAATTATTTTTAAATGGATAGGTATTGCTTTTAGGATTAAAAATAAATAAATAAAAAAGACAATCACAAGCAGTTCTTAACTTCTGACGAAATCTTATTTCCATCCTATAATCCTGGAGTTAAGGGCAGGTGTAGAAATCTATCTTCTGTTCTGAAGATTTAGTTAACAGGTTGCCATTGGCCAGAAGTTTAATATCTGAAGCTATGCTATGCTTAACATATTCTCTGAATTTCCAACTCTACTGAAGGAAGATCAGTTTTAGATGGTTCTAGCTGAAACTGAAGACGCAGTTGACTCAAAACTGTCATAAATAGAAGCGTGGATACTACATGTATTCCAAGAACTCCATGGTTAAAATTAAGGCTGTTCTAGCCTGACTTGGGCCCAGAGTATTTATAACATTGTTTCATTGGGAAAGTGTTCAGAATTTCAAACAGCCAACTTTTAGAACACAACTCTTTCATAAATTGCAGACTGCCTGTACTGTGTTGGCAGCTTTCTATAATTCTCTTCTCTTGCTGGTAGATTTTCTACCAACAAATACTTCCATTTGGAAACTGCTGAAATTGCTAATCAAGTTCAAAACTGTTTATTAAAACTCCTTTCTGGCCGGGTGTAGTGGCTCACGCCTGTAATTCCAGCACTTTGGGGGACCGAGGCAGGCAGATCACGAGGTCAGGAGATCAAGACCATCCTGGCCAAAATGGTGAAACCCTGTCTCTACTAACAATACAAAAAATATTAGCTGGGTGTAGTGGCACGTGCCTGTAGTCCCAGCTACTCAGGAGGCTGAGGCAGGAGAATCGCTTGAACTCAGGTGGTGGTCCAGGTTGCAGTGAGCCGAGATGGCGCCACTGCACTCCAGCCTGGGCGACAGAGAGACTCTGTCTTAAAAAAAAAAAATACTCCTTTCTAATGGATATATATTATTTCATCGTTTTAATATCAATCCTCTATTGTTGTGTTTTTCTAGTTTTTTAAAACATTATACTACTGCAAACTGTTCAGAATATTCAAATGTGATATAATTAAAAATACATATACTTGGTCTTTGTCCCTCATTCCTGGAACAAAACTCCTAACATCCCTGGAATTTCCTGAGTAATAGGAGCATCTTTTGTTATTCATAATAAGCCCCAATTAATCATATTTGAGTTTATGCTAAGGTGACTCTAGTGGTAGGAGGACCTACATAGCTTCAGGACAGGGGCTGATCACCAGAAAGACCAAGCCTTGATTAAAGGGATGGAACTTTCAGCCCTACCCCTTGACCTCCCAGGAATGGTGTTAGAGATTGAGTTCTATCACCAATGGTTTAGTCAATCATGCCTATGTAATGAAACCTCCAGAAAAACCCCTAAACAATGGGATTCAGTGAGTTCCCAGGTTGTTGAACATATCAAAGTGCTGGGAGGGCAGCATGCTAAAGATGGCATGGAAACTCTCTGACCCACCAACCAACACCTTGCCTTATTCATCTCTTCCATCTGGTTGTTCCTGAATAGTGTCCTTTAATAATAAACCAGTGAATGCAAGCAAAGAGTTTTCCTGAGTTTTATGAGTCATTCTGGCAAATTATCAAACCTCAGAGAAGGTTATGGGAAGCCCTGAATTGGTATCAAAGTCAGACAGAGGTGGGGTGGCCTGGGGACCCAGGACTTGTGATTGGTGCCTGAAGTGAGGGCAGTTTTGTGGGACTGAGTGAGCCCTTACAGAGTTTGATGTTAACTGAGTAATGTCACAATATGACTGAATTGTAGAATGCTCAGTTGCTATCTGATAATCCCTAATTATTAGAGATTAAGCATGAAAAAAAAGAATATTATTTCCAAATTGATGGTATACTTAAATTGTATATTTTTCATGTTTTAAATACTGACTGAATACTCTGTCCCCTTTCTATATATCCAAATTAATCCACAGACACAACATTTCATGGCACAGAGGCTAAAGAGGAATTCTCTTGGAAGTTAACGTAAGACTCTTAAATACTCAGTTGAATCAAGACAACTTAAATAGTAATGCCAATTAAACTAACCAGCACCACAGAAGTGACGGTAAGTGTAGTAGGCTGCCTCACTGCACAGCTCCAGGGAGAACCACAGACATTGTCATTTACATGAATGGCTCTCCCTGCAATTGTGTCGTGAAGTACATAGAGCTGTACATGGCAGCCCTAAGTATATGTAAAAAAACCACAGACAAAAACCAATGTTAAGTACCCAGATATATCAGTCCTCACACTGCTATGAAAAAACACCTGAGACTGGGTAATTCATAATGGAAAGAGGTTTAATTAACTCACAGTTCTGTATTGCTAGGGAGGAAACCTCAGGAAACTTATAATCATGGCGGAAGGCAAAGGAGAAGCAGGCACCTTCTTCACAGGGCAGCGGAATGGAGTGAGTGCAAGCAGGGGAAATGCCAGATATTTATAAAACCATCAGATCTCGTGAGATTCATTCACTATCAAGAGGAAAGCATGGAGGAAACTGCCCCCATGATCCACTTACCTCTACCTGCTCCTGTCACTGACACGTGGGGATTATGGGGAATATAATTCAAGATGAGATTCTGGGTGGGGACACAGCCAAACCATATCACCAGAAATTGAGAAACACTTATTCTCATCCAGTAGGGTTATTATTAAATAGTGAAATTTAATGGCCCCAAATCTAAATCAAATTTGGGGATCAAAATAGAGTCTGCCAAGATAAATTTAACAGTTTATTTGAGCAAAGAACAATTCACCAGTCATGCAACCCTCAGAACAAGAAGTTGAGAGAGCTCATTTCCGCAATGTGGGTAGTGAGTATTTTTGGATGGGTAAAAGGCTGAAGAAAGCAGAAATGAGGAACAAAAAGTAAATTAGTAGTTTCAAAGTTACTTTCCTTGTGAGGGTTAAAGCAGAGGAGACTCCCTTACCATGCCAGCTGAAACTGGCCTGTTTGGGAATTTGACTTTTATTTCTCTCTCTCCTGATTTCTCAGGTCAGATAACTTAGATTGGTGACATCGAACTTTAGCAGGAGGGACCTCTAACTTGGTTTGGTCTGTTGGAGCTGGTGCAGGAGCTCAGTGGAAACCAATGGTCTCCTATAGATTTTATTTACATTTCCATAAGGGGGAGGGAGCCAACTGTAGAGTTCAGGACATGACACCCCAAAATATGTCTGTAGGGCACCAGTATATGCCATTCCAAATATGCCTCTTTGGCACAGGATTACTTTAAACTGATTATTTTGGGAAACAGACACAGGAGAAGCTCTGAAAACAGTAAAAGTTATATTTTTGTAAGAGAAATTTATTTTATAAAGAATATCTACATTTGTAAGAGTGTCTTCTTTTCTGTACCAGGAAGAGAAGGATGACTAAATCACTGGAAACATTTATTTGTTTATTTTGAGACAGGATCTGGCTCTGTTTCCCAGGCTGGAGTGCCCTGATGTGATCTCGGCTCACTGCAACCTCCACCTTCCAGTTTCAAGCGATTCTCCTGCCTCAGCCTCCCGAGTAGCTGGGATTACAAGTGTCTGCCACTACGCCTGGCTAATTTTTATTTTTTTCAGCAGAGATGAGGTTTTCACCATGTTGGCCAGGCTGGTCTCGAACTCCTGACCTCAAGTGATCCACCTGCCTCGGCCTCCCTAAGTACTGGGATTAAAGGCCTAAATCACTGGAAACTCGTTATCAACACAAAAAGCACAAATTCAGTCTGCATAACAAATCTCACCTTTGTTTACCCTGCACTTCTTCACCAGGTAGTCTTAATAGAGAATGAGGGTTGTCTGGCCTACACTCTTCATTCTTTGTGTTGGGGAATGAAGTGTGTAAGTCTGAAGTTAAAGCCACCTCTTTGAGATCTACTCTTGAGATTTTTCTCATTTCTGAGTTATCTCCCATGTATTCACAAGGTAATCATGTTAATAAACTTCTGTTTGCTTTTCTCTTAAAAAAAAACCAAAAAAAAGGTGTCTGGTAGGGTATTAATACATACAATGCATAACAAATGTATCAAATATCCCCAGAAAGGCTGCTACTAAATCATGCAAATCTCAAATATGTCTCTGTATGTAACCAGTATTCATGTGGCCAAATCTATTTTGCTTCTAATTTTTAGATTTACAAGATTACCAAGGGAGAAGAGGAGGGAAAAATAAGACAATGGCTGATTTCTAAAAAGTAAAAGCTGACTCTGATCACAAGGAATAAAAAAGCAATTTTTCTAAATGCTAAATGAACTATGCAAGAAAGGGTGACATGTTTGTCCTCCAGTAATAAAAATTACCATCCTTTGTCATAGTTTATAAACCAAATTGGTGTCCTCTAGTCAGATTCCATTTACTTTGTCCTCAGAAAAAAAGACTGAGAAAGCAAGAAAAACTACAAAAACAAAACAATAACATAGTACCCTAGTGTGAACTCTGAGTACTTCAGGAATACCCTCTGTTCACTTTTTAACAATGCACTATGTTCCACTGCCAGAGAACCATACGGCAAATAGAAGCCACACTGCCACACTATTAGCACACACATTAACCATATCCATGGACCCTACGTATATCAACGGCTTACAGAAGGAAGGAGAGTGCTTCACAACTGCTCTGCCTCTTTGCTTCCTTTCTCGGTATCTCAGAGATTTTTTTCTTTTCACTCAGAAGCACAAAGTATTTATTTTCTTAATAGTCATAACATTTTAGGCAGCAAAGTCAAAGCTCTGTCATGTTTTCCCCTTAAAACAAAAGAAAACGAAAAAGCCCTGGGCATCAGACATGTTTTCTTCTCAGTTATGGTTTCTTTCTCATATCTCTTGAAAAGTCAATACTACAAAGCAATTGGCATTTATTCCTCACTCGACTACAAAGCTGGCAACAAATCACTGTATTTGTCAAGTGTGGATTTGAAACAGCTTCGCTTTACACTCCTATATCTCAATATGACAACATTTTCATGACGGCACTAGATGTTCAGAAATATAAAGTATATACTGCAGAGGTAAAACGGTACTTTTGAGACTTACCAATTAAAAGTAAGATTTTTTATTTTTTATTTTTTTTTGAGACAAAGTCTGGCTCTGTCGCCCAGTCTGGAGTGCAGTGGCATGCTCTTGGCTCACAGAAACTTCCACCTCCTGGGTTTAGGCGATTCTCCTGCCTCAGCCTCCCGAGTAGCTTGGATTACAGGCACCTGACACCACAGCCAGCCAATTTTTGTATTTTTAATAGAGACGGGGTTTCAGCATGTTGGCCAGGCTGGTCTTGAACTCCTGACCTCAAGTAATCCGCCTGCCTCAGCCTCCCACAGTGCTGGGATTACAGGCATGAGCCACCGTACCCGGCCTTGTTCAGTTTTTAAGAGACAGGCTCTTGCTCTGTCACTCAAGCTGCTGTGCACTGGTGTGATCAGGGCTCACTGCAGCCTCGGCCTCCTGTGCTCAAGTGGTCCTCCCACTCCAGCCTGAGTAGCTGGGACAACAGGCATGCACCACTGCACCCAGTTAATTATTTTATTTTTTGTTGCCCAGACTGCTCTCAAACACCTAGGCTCAAGCAATCTTCCCACCCTGGCCTGCCAAAGGGCTGGGATTACAAGCATGTGTCACTGAGCCCATCAAGAAGTTTGTTTTTAAATTAAATGGAAATAAGTATATTAGTTTAAAGCATGTACTTTTATACATTCAAGTGAATAAAGGCTGTTATCTTCTATTTTTTCCCTAGAATTAAAGAGCTATTATTTCACATTCCTTAAGTTGGAGTACTTGGATTATGAGCATGAAAATAGATAATGTGTATTTTAATTTTAATGTAGAAATTCTTATGAGAATCCCACCATAGTGAAACAGAATATCAAGACTCTATTATATAAAATAATATGACATTTTGCTTGTGTCAACATATATTGATAGGGATGGAGGTAGAGATATTCTAGGCAGAAAAGGGTGGGTCCGCAATAAAACCCCACCTTGAAGTGGAAAAGCCTGAAACCCGTGGCCCAAAGTGAGAACTTGTTTTTCCACTCGAATATTGCCTTTCATTAAACTATCCATGGCCTGCCCAGCCCCCATCCTGTGCCTATAAAAACCCAGACTCAGCTAGCAGAGAGACGCAGCTGGATGTCAGGGACTACGGCTGGACACTGGAGAGAAGTGGCCTGACATGTTCATAAGGACAGCTTGATGGCGTTAACTTTGGAAAAGAATCTGGTCGGAGATGACTGGACTTCAGGGGAAGCTTACCTACCTGCCCCATCTCTTTTTCAGCTCCCCTTTCCACTGAGAGCCACTTTCATTGGCAATAAAATCCCCTGCATTTACCATCCTTCAATTCGTTCAAGTGACCTCATTTTTCCTGGATGCCAGAAAAGAGCTTGGGAGCCACGAGTGTGGATACAAAAGGCGGTCACACTGCCCTGGTGGAGGACAGCTGCCTCATGCGAAAAGGCAGAGAGACCACTGATCTGTTAACACTTAAGCTGTTTGCAGATGGAAGAGTGAAATGAACACTGTAACACAACCTCTGGGGCTTTGGGGGTCACAAGCACCCCCACCTAGACGCTGCTGCAGGGCTTGCACAGAGTTTGCTCCTGCCAGTGCCCAAAAGCGCTCGCTTTGGCTCCTGTACCCACTCACCTGTGCATTCCCTCCACGAGGGGTGGAATGTGGTGAGTCTGAGTGAGTGGAGTTTGATCCCATCAGCTTTGAAGCAGCCAGTCAGCTCCAGTGCTCGTGCACGCCAGTTCCCACCTCATTCGCTCGTGTGCTCCCTCTTGCGAGGAGTTGAGAATGGTGGCCTGAGTAAAGGAGGTACCCCTGTTGTAAGTCCCGCAAAGGAGTCAGGGAAACATCCTGCTTCAATATTAAGGAAGCTGATTTTCACACTAATGGTACTTGGGGCACTAACATTAAGACATTATCATTCTGTTTTTCCACTTTAAAGTCATTGGAATGTTATATGAATATACATGTTAATGAACATGTATGTGAACATGTATATTCATGTTCATTAACATATACATGTTCATTAACATGTATATTCATATAAAGGTCATTAATATGTAACTGCATATACACAGCAAACTGAAGTAAGATTTGATAAAATAGAAAAAGAAAAAGAAAACTTATCTGAGGAATGCAAGCCCCTTTAAATTAGCAGGCCCAGAAGTCATTCCCCCTTGAGCTAAATAATTACTGCTTAAAGCCACTTGCTATGCAAGCTCTAGACTGAGACCAAGTAGCCAAAAAATGCTTTATACCCTATAGTTCAACAATGTATAGGCAATCACTAACTAATGCCATTTCTGTAAGCCAATGAGAATTCCTGAAGAAGAACTTTTGTAATTGTCCCTGCCCCTCATTTGTCTTTCTTTAAAACTTGAGCTTCTCTTGTTCTCTGGAGTACTCCCCAAGGCAAACTGGAAATGTGTCCTGGACTGCAGCCTCAACTTCTGTTCTTAAATGAACTCTCTCTTTTTTTTAATAGACGGAGTCCGGCTCTGTCACCCAGGCTGGAGTGCAGTGGCATGATCTTGGCTCATTGCAACCTCCGCCTCCTGGGTTCAAGCAATTTTCATGGCTCAGCCTCCTGAGTAGCCAGGACAGGACCACAGGCACATGCCACCATGCCCAGCTAATTTTTATGTATTTTTATTAATAGCAGAGATGGGGTTTTACCATGTTAGTGAGGCTGGTCTTGAACTCCTGACCTCAAGTGATCTGCCTGCCTTGGCCTCCCAAAGTGCTGGCATTATAGGTGTGAGCCACCGTGCCTGGCCAAATAAATTCTCTTTTAAACAACATTCTGACTTTTGATTATTTTAGGTTGATAGAATCATGTTTGTTTAAAAGAAATATTTCTTCTAAAAAGGAAAAATCTTTACATATGAATAGCAAAATTGAGAACTCTACTAAGTATTAATCTCTACCTGATATGAGAATAAATAGCTTTGTTATAAGGATCTGGCATTCATTGAAACGTATTTGCAGATACACAGCTTACAAAATCAGAAATGCCCTCAGATATGGCATTAATACAATATGATTTGTGTTTCTGACAAATAATTTCCAGTAATACCAGATTTGTTTTGAAGAGCTACTTTATGTAAAGCTAGACAGCACCAAATACATTTACTAGTTATGAGTGAACTCTCACTTAAAACATAGTTATGAAGGATCTTAAATGTATTTGACTTTGACTTGATCTTTTATATCGAAGAAATCTGGAACTCCTATACTACCCTAAGTTTCAAGTTAAAACACATACCTTGGGCATGTAGCACAAATGTGTATAACTATGTGGGAAAAAATCCCAACTTTTATAAACTTAAATCCAAGAATTAAAAAAAATCTTTTAAAATAGAATGTTTGTTGTCTTATTTGTCATAACCAAAAGCAGGGAACCCATATGTCCATTAATAGGATAATGGATAAATCCCTCAAGGTCTATGTATATAATGAAATACTATACAGCAATTACCAATGCAAACAACATGGACCAATCTCAGACATAATACTAAGGGAAAAAAGACAAAAGAGACAGCATGGGTCAAAACATCGTTACTCTTGAGTGGGAACTGGATAGGAAGGGGTGCATAAAGACATCTTCTAAAGCACTGGAATTGTTCTGTTTTGATCTGGATATTTGTTACATACACATATGTAAAAATTAATTGAACTGCATTACGTTTCATGCACTTGTTTATAAGTTACACCTCAATTTAAGAAAATGCTTAAAAATATATGAAGATGAAGTGTTCAAATGCATGGGCCTTTGAAACTGAATAAGCATTGAGTTCCAGTCCTAGCTTGCTACTTAGCTATGTAACCTAGAACAAGTCACTTGTCATCGCTTAACTTTAACTTCAATTTCCTTATCTATAAAGAAGGCTAATAAATCCTTGCTTTTTCTAAATGAAATTTAAGGGAAATAACTGGTTTGGACTGAGCTATAGGGTGTATTAGGACTAACAAACCAGACCAAACCAGAATGGAGTCACTTATTCTAGGTGCCATGTACTTCACAAACTGTACTTTGAAACCAGTTTCCCCCTAAAACCAGGAGATTTACAGCAACCAATCAGAAGGGGCCCAGTTTACCTGAGCAGGCATGATAGGGGAGTCCCCTCTGTTTTAACCCTATAGGTAACTTTTAAATGACCAATCTGCCCTTTGTTGTTTCTGCTTTCTTCAACCATTTCCTGCCTACAAAGCCAGCCTCTTCTGCTCAGCTCATCAGAGTGCCTTTCCTAAATCTTAAATGAGAGGCATCCCATTCATGGATTGCTAATGAAAGTCAATTAGATCTTTAAAGTAAATCTAATAAAATACTGTTTTTAATAGTTTGTGGTAAAGAATAAATGATATCAGGCACACAACACAATGCTTAGTATATGACAAAATTTTTGTTGTTTTTTGAGATGGAGTCTCACTCTGTTGCCCAGGCTGGAGTGCAGTGGCGCCATCTGGGCTCACTGCAAGCTCCGCACCCTGGGTTCACGCCATTCTCCTGCCTCAGCCTCCCGAGTAGCTGGGACTACAGGCGCCCGCCACCACGCCCGGCTAATTTTTTGTATTTTCACTAGAAATGGAGTTTCACCATGTTAGCCAGGATGGTCTCGATCTCCTGACCTCATGATCCGCCCGCCTCGGCCTCCCAAAGTGCTGGGATTACAGGCGTGAGCCACCGCTTTAGCTTATGATAAACATTTAATAAACGGCAGCTATTATTATTAATATCTTTGACTTATCAGAAAGATATCTAATCCAGAAGCAGTTTCTTTTCTGAAAAAAAGAGTAGTACCAAGGGAGCCTCAGCGGACAAGCAGGAGCCCTATGCTGAGCCTCTAGACAAAATGGTCTAGGTGACCACTCAGGGTTGGTGAAGGGGGCCTGTACCCCATCAAGGGGCTACAGTACTTCAGACAGGTTTCATCCCACCTGGGTTGCCAGAATTGTTACTGAGCAAAAGGGGCTCTCCTCAGTGAGTTAGAAGCTGTAAACCAAAAAGTATCTGAGACAAGAGACAAGTCTCAATTTAGTAAGTTTATTTTGCAAGGTTAAGGATGCACCCATGACAACCTCAGGAGGTCCTGAGGACACACGCCCAAGGTGGTTGGGCTCCAGATTGCTTTTATACATTTTAGGGAGACATAATACATCAATCAATACATGTTAAGGTTTACATTGGCTTAGCCTAGAAAAGCTAGACAACTCGAAGGCGTGGGTGGGGTAGGGGTAGGTGTCAGGGTGGGTGGTGTTTCCAGGTCATAGGTAGATTTAAACAGTTTCTGATTGGAAATGGTTCAGTTATGCATAGAAAGGAATGTCTGGGTGAAGACAAGCGGTTGTGGAGACCTAGGTTTTATCATGCAGATGAAGCCTCCAAGTATCAGGCTTTAGAGAGAATAGAATGTAAATGTTTATCAGATTTAAGGTCTGTGTTGATGTTAATGCTGGAGGGGTATAATGAGGCATGTCCTACCCCAACTCCCCCATTTCTCATCATGGCCTGAACCAGTCTCTCAGGTTAAATTTTACAGTACCCTGGCCAAGGAGGGAGTCTATTCAGATGATTGTGGGAGGTGGGTAGGTGGGTGGGTGGAACACACGTAGAATTTTATTTTTGGTTTACATTCTCCCACTTCTGGCCAAGTTTGCCAGAGGCAACATCAATGGCCACCAAATTTTAATTCTGTCCCACAGTGTTGCTGGTGTGGCATAGCTGCCTGCCCTGGGCCCATCCTGTCCCTCGGTGGGACTCTCTATGGTCAAGGGTGTTAGAGTCAAAAAGACTTACAGCCAACTAACTGTTCTAGGTCAGACTGGGTGGACATGGCCAGGCATTCATTACCCCTTAACATTATTTTTTTTAAGTAGAAAGCCAACAATCAAAAAAACCAAAGGCGAAGTTACAAAACTGACTTATTTTTAACTTGTATGCATTGAGCTACTGTAGTCTCGGTTTTACAGACTCACAGCAATTGGCTATACAAAACATAAGCACTGTCTTGAAAAGTTTTTAAAAGACATATAGAACTATCTGCACTTCTCATAACTGAGGGTATTAACCCAGCAGGCTTTGTCACAAGTTATCTTTATCCTATCAGTAATTGAACTCTTTCAGGCACCATTATTTTCATTAGCATAGGGGTAGCTTCAGTAACTGTTTTAATTCTACAGGAAGCAGGAAATTATTTATGGCTGAAGTGGATGGAAAGGTGCCACACAATAGCTCAGGAGGTAAAATCCCTTGTTTTATCAGCTGTTTAGGCATCTTTGTACCCATCCTTGATTTGGAAGGTCTGACCTTGACCTAATTCTATCCCTCAAAACCAGCCTTACAATCCCACATGTCCACTTCTCCTGTGATAGTCCTTGGGCCTAGAGGGAGGGTGTTTGCAGTTTTGAGACAGCCAAGTAAAAAGGGGTCCCCCAGGAATATCCAACTGGCCTGCACACTGGGAGGATGGGATGGAACCTCAGGAAATTTGTGCCATTTGCAGTGGGGAGGAGCCTGGCCTCTCTTGTTCCTGTGTGGTAACCTGGAATTCAATCTGTGAGGTGGGAAAACTGCTATCGGGACTCTCTTTTGCTTTGCTGAGGGTTCCTGTTTCCCTTTTTTTTCCTTTCACCCAACAAACCCTGTCCTACTCACCCTACAATGTGTATGAAACCACTGGGACTCCTTTGAAAAAATGTCTTCTTTTTTCTTTTTCCTCCTCTATCCTCTTCACAGACAGAAACAGGATGCCTCCCCAGGATGCACCCTCCAAACTGGGAAGGGTTAATTTCCCAAACCTTAAACTTGTTAGCTTAGCATTGGGCTTAGGGGAAGGGAACCCAGAAGCCGGACATGCTGACAAAAGGGTAAGTTTTTTTTTAGCCAGTCAGGCTTTGGGCCCCTCTCCCTGTGCAAACTGGTTTATAAAAGGCCTCAGGATTTTTGAGAGGTCCTTACCCTTCGCCACTTATTTCGTTTTGATATATGTTTTCTAATAACCCGGTTTGTCTCTTCTTGCCTTCAGACCATCACACTCCAAGTGGTTATGAACTGGAGCCTTGGATGACGGCCCCTTTTGCTAGGGACCCTTAGATTGGTCTCTGAAGGAGATCTGACTGCCATTTTCCCAAAACAGCACCTCCTGTCAGCAGGAAGCAGTTAAGATTGGTCTTAGTCCTTATTCTTATCCTTCTAATGGCAGTTAGATGTATTTCTTTAGAAGGGTGAATGAGACTAAGTAAAAAGGGGTCCCTGGAGAATCTCTGACTGGCCTACGCACCAGGAGGACAGGATGGAGCCTCAGGAAGTTCATGCCGTTTGCAGAGGGGAGAAGCCTGGCCTCTCCTGTTCCTGTGTGGTAACCTAGGTTTCAATCTGTGAGTTAGGAAACCTGCTAGCAGTACTCTCTCAATTTGCTGAGGGTTCCTGTTTCCCTTTTCCCCGTTTTTTCCCTTTTCACTCAATAAACCCTGCCCTACTCACCCTACAATGTATCCGCATGCCTAAATTATCTGGGTTTTGTGACAAAAACCAGTTTTTTTTTCCCCCCCCAAAAAACAGTTTTAGTAGCAGGGCATTTGCAGTAAAAAACAAATCAGGCCCAGTGGGATGCCAAAGGAGGGAGACTGGTTTGGTTTCCTTGAAAGTAAAACAAGGAGAAATAAATAACATTAATATTTTGACAATAAAAAGATTATTTGTGTGTCAGAACAGAAAAATAAACCTATTCCATTAGGGCACCAACTAAAGATATGAAAAATTATAATCTTATAATCTGGTACTCTCTAGAGATTATTGTAGCCAAAATATAATTCATGATTCAATCTGCACTCAAAAAAACAAAAGTTAGGGGTGAAATCTAGTATAAAGCGTTACATTTTTCCTTTGAAACAATTTCTCTCTAGCCCTCCTTTTCTATTAAAGAGAAATTATAGTAAGACCAATTTGTGTGCAAAATAAGTTCTAAGCTTATTATAGTTTGTCTGATGATTTACATAAAGTGTAGCAAGAATTCATTGACTATATAGGCTCTTCTTAAGTTGGCTTTGTTGGAACTTTACCTAAAAATATGCTATTCTAGTGAAAGTCTTGGTAAAATAACCAGTGTCTCCAACTGTTTTGTTCTAAAAGACTCTTACTAAACTTATGCAAACAACTATACTGTCATAAAATCACAATCTGAATTTTGGAGAACTCAGAAATGTAATTTTGCTTACAAAAATATACTTCACCCAAATGTTCTAAACTAGAAATAAAGGAAAAATAAATTTTTTTTGACCCTTCTTTAGCCAGAGCAGCAGCCTTCCAAACAAGGTATTTGTTTACCTTTGAATTGCCATTCACAAGCCAAACAGCTCATGAGAACCACCAGGCACTGTAGAATCTAGCAGCCCCTCATACAGTTAGAAACAGTCCTAGGGTAAAAAGAAGCTCCCTGCTCATGAGTATTGTCCTCCTTGAACATCCAGGTAGCAAGATCTATGTAAACCACTTTTATTTTACCATGGAACTCTTGGGCACCATTATTTCCATTAGCATAGGGGTGGCTTCAGTTAACATTCCATAGCAAGACAGTACATGCCCCTCAAGTGGAAATTCTCTAGTCCAGTAGTTATTACTGGGAAGTACTCACAGTCTTTTGCCATAAGCCCCAATAAATGCTCCACAAAAGGCTATGAAGTGGAGGATTTGTCCCAACTAGCAATCCAGCTTCTACCCCATATTTTGTGGGCTAAGGCAGTCTTACTAGTTCCCATTTAGTGTGTCCACTTAACATTTCTCAAAGAGCAGATTTACATGCCTTCAGTTTTATAGCACTAGATAGGGGAAACATCCCTCAGTTAGATATAATACCCATTTTCTTTTCTCTCTCTCTCTCTCTGTGTGTGTGTGTGTGTTTCTCCCCGCGACAAGATAGAGTCTCGCTCAGCCGCCCAGGCTGGAGTGCAGTGGCATGATCTCGGCTCACTGCAACCACTGTCTCCTGAGTTCAAGCAATTCTCCCATCTCAACCCTCCCGAGTAGCTGGGATTACAGGCACCTGCCATCATGCTCAGCTAATTTTTGTATTTTAGTAGAGACGGGGTTTTGCCATGTTGGCCAGGCTGGTGTTCAACTCCTGACCTCAGGTGATCCATCTGCCTTGGCCTCCCAAAGTGCCAGGACTACAGGCATGAGCCACCGCACCCAGCGATATAATACCCATTTTCATAAGACAGGTAAAGGAGTCACAACTACCTTATATAAAGTCTGTTTAAACATCTCAAATTTCATAATTTGACAGGTGTGGTGGCTCACTGCTGTAATCCCAGCACTTTGGGAGGCCGAGATGGGCGATCACTTGAGGTTAGGAGTTTGAGAGCAGCCTGGCCAACATGCTGAAACCCCATCTCGGCCGGGTGCAGGGGCTCACGCCTGTAATCCCAGCACTTTGGGAGGCTGAGGCGGGCGGATCACGAGGTCAGGAGATTGAGACCATCCTGGCTAACACAGTGAAACCCTAGCTCTACTAAAAATACAAAAAATTAGCCGGGCCTGGTGGTGGGCGCCTGTAATTCCAGCTACTCAAGAGGCTGAAGCAGGAAAATGGCGTGAATCCGGGAAGCGGAGCTTGCAGTGAGCCGAGATCGTGCCACTGCACTCCAGCCTGGGTGACAGAGCGAGACTCCGTCTCAAAAAAAAGAAAAGAAAAGAAAAGATACAAAAATAATAATAATAATAATAATAATAATTAGCCAGGTGTGGTGGCACGCCCCTGTAGTCCCAGCTACTCCGGAGGCTGAGGCAAGAGAATAGCTTGAACCCAGAAGGCGGAGGCTGCAGTGAGCCAAGACTGCACCACTGCATTCCAGCCTGGGAGATGGAGTGAGATTCCATCTCAAAAAAAAAAGAAAAAAGAAATTTATAATTCTATTAACATGTATGTTTTTAATGTTTTGGTCCCAGGAACTTTTCTACCCCCAGACCATTTTACTTTACCTGGTTAAAAAAAAAAAAAAAAAAAAAAAAAGCTTGGGTTCCCAGCAGGGAGTTGAGCGAAGGGACTAAGGCTCTTTTGTTAATTTTTATCAATTTTCATCTTAATTGGCCTCAGCATTGCCCCAGGCAATGTCAGCTTTCTCATGATAACCTTTGCCTTCTGATTTTTTTTTCCCCTTAATCTTCCAATCTGGGGCAAATGGTGAATAACCATCCCAAAATTTCTATCATCCTTCTGGGTCTAGTCCTTTGGCTCCCTTTTTGCTTTCCTTTTTTTTTTTTTTGGTTAATTACCCCAATGTTTTATTAACCATCTGTAGACCCATGAGGGACAGCAAATTTGATACGGGTTCTGTATTCAAGTCCATTTTCATGCTGCTGATTCATACCTGAGGCTGGGAAGAAAAAAAGGTTTAATTGGACTTACAGTTCCACATGGCTGGGGAGGCCTCAGAATTATGGCAGGAGGCAAAAGGCACTTATTACAAGGCGGTGGCAAGAGAAAATGAGGAAGCAGCAAAAGCAGAAACCCCTGATAAACCCATCAGAGCTTGTGAGACTTATTCTCTATCACGAGAATAGCACGGAAAAGACTGGCTGCCATGATTCAATTACCTCCCCCTGGGTCCCTCCCACAACACGTGAATTCTGGGAGATATAATTCGAGTTGAGATTTGGGTGAGGACACAGCCAAACCATATCATACCCCTGCACCCTCCAAATTTCATGTCCTCCCATTTCAAAACCAATCATGCCTTCCCAACAGTCCCCCAAAGTCTTAACTCATTTCAGCATTAACCTAAAAGTCCACAGTCCAAAGTCTCATCTGAGACAAGGCAAGTCTCTTCCGCCTATGGGCCTGTAAAATCAAAAGCAAGCTAGTTACTTCCTAGATACAATGGGGGTACAGGTAGTCGGTAAATACCGCCATTCCAAATGGGAGAAATTGGCCAAAACAATGGGGTTACGGGTCCCACGCAAGTCCAGAATTCAGTGGGGCAGTCAAATGTTAAAGCTCCAAAACGATCTCCTTTGACTCCAGGTCTCAAATCCAGGTCACATTGATGCAAGAGGTGAGTTCCCATGGTCTTGGGTAGCTCTGCCCCTGTGGCTTGGCAGGGTACAGCATCCCTCCTGGCTGCTTTCCCAGGCTGGCGTTGAGTGTCTGCAGCTTTTCCAGGCACATGGTGCAAGCTGTCAGTGGATCTACCATTCTGGGGTCTAGAAGACAATGGCCCTCTTCTCACAGCTCTACTAGGCAGTGCCCCAGCAGGGACTCTGGGGCTCCAACCCCACATTTCCCTTCCACACTGCCCTAGCAGAGGTTCTCTATGAGGGCCCCACCCCGTAGCAAACTTTTGCCTGGGCATCCAGACATTTCCATACATCTTCTGAAATCTAGGCAGAGGTTCCCAAACCTCAATTCTTTGACTTCTGTGCACCTGCAGGCTCAACACCATGTGGAAGCTGCCAAAGCTTGTGGCTTCCACCCTCTGAGGCCACAACCTGAGCTGTACATTGGCCCCTTTCAGCCACAGCTGGAGCAGCAGCTGGGACACAGGGCGCCACATCCCTAGGCTGCACACAGCACGGGGACCCTGGACCAGGCCCACAAAACCACTTTTTCCTTCTGGGCCTGTGATGGGAGGGGCTGTGAAGGTCTCTGACATGGCCTGGAGACATCTTCCCCATGGTCTTGGGGACTAACATTAGGCTCCTTGCTACTTACACAAATTTCTGCAGCTGGCTTGAATTTCTCCCCAGAAAATGGGTTTTTCTTTTCTATTGCATAGTAATGCTGCAAATTTTCCAAACTTTTACGCTCTGCTTCCCTTATAAAACTAAATGCCTTTAACAGTATCCAAATCACCTCTTGAATGCTTTGCTGCTTAGAAATTTCTTCCGCCAGATACCTAAATCATCTTTCTTAAGTTCGAAGTTCCACAAATCTCTAGGGCAGGGGCAAAATGCCACCAGTCTCTTCTAAAACATAACAAAAGTCACCTTTATTCCAGTTCCCAACAAGTTCCTCATCTCAATCTGAGACCACCTCAGCCTGGACCTTACTGTCCATATCATTATCAGTATTTTGGGTAAAGCCATTCAACAAGTCTCTAGGAAGTTCCAAACTTTCCCACATTTTCCTGTCTTCTTCTGAGTCCTCCAAACTGTTCCAACCTCTGCCTGTTACCCAGTTCCAAAGTCGCTTCCACATTTTCAAGTATATTTTCAGCAGTGCCCCACTCTACCAGTACTAGTTTACTGTATTAGTCTGTTTTCGTGCTGCTGATAAAGACATACCCGAGACTGGGAAGAAAAAAGTTTTAATTGGACTAAAGTTCCACATGGCTGGGGAGGCCTCAGAATCATGATGGTAGGCTAAAGGCAATTATTACATGTTGGCGGCAAGAGAAAATGAAGAAGGAGCAAAAGTGGAAACCCCTGATAAACCCATCAGAACTCGTGAGACTTATTCACTATCACGAGAATAGCATGGGAAAGACTGGACCCCATGATTCAGTTACCTCCTCCTGGGTCCCTGCCACAACACATGTGAATTCTGGGAGACACAACTCAAGTTGAGATTTGGGTGGGGACACAGACCGATTACCCCAATGTTTTATTAACCATCTGTAAACCCATGAGGGACAGCAAATTTGATAAAGCTTCTCAAACAGTCATATGATTCTGTGGGAGGGGTACCCATGTAAAAGGTACCCCTCTCAGCCCAAAATTTACCATGACCTGGGTTATAGGCATATTCAGTGGGAGAATATCCCAGTCATCATAAAGCTAGTCCTACATGGCTTACATAAGAAGCATATCAACTGCTTCATCTGGGGTGCTTCAGTTGGTGTTTTATAGGAAGAGTTAGGAAGTCTCCTTTTCAGGGCAAACAGACCTTACAACAGACCTTACAGTGGCATTTATCTAGTCTACTAGGCTGGCTGTTCTCTCAGGAATAACCTCCTATGCATTTGGATCACATATACTCATCAGGGATTGTTCAATAGTGAGCTGTGGGTCATGCATCAACACAAACAAGCTCTTTCATTCAGTAGCATTTAAAATAAAAAATTTTGTCCTTACAGTCATTATTTTTACAATCCATTAGAGATTTCTCAAGAAGCTAATGATACCAATCTATAAAATGGAACTGTTTTACATCATACTCTTTGCTTTTAATAGCTACTTGGTTTAATCCTTCCCCTGCATCAACTATCTTCTTGGTAACCACAGGTCTTAGAGGTACATTTTGTTGCCCTGGCTTAATTTTTCTTTTTATCCATGTATTATTTGTTGAACAACAACAAAACCCCAACAATATGATTACTGAGCGCTCTAACAGTAAGGAGAAACTACGACCAGCTGGATCATAACTTTAACCAAGATGAAACCCTAATTCAGCCACTTACCTAGGAATGGGTCTCAGGCTGAAGACTGCTCTCTACCATTCTAGAAGCAGGAAAACTCGAACTCGCCTTCTCTGTTGGAAGTGAGCTCTAACTCCAGAAAGGAGTTACCTGCCTTCTATTGTCATGGAAGCAGGAAAACTTGCTTTCCTTGTTGGAAGCAAGTAAAACTCTAGAAAAGGAGTTGACAGCAAAATACACTTTGGATCTCAACCAAATTTGGGGAGATCGGATTCTCCGGAGGGAGGAGGGCTCCCAGGCCTCAGCCAATTGTCCTATCAGTTTCAACCATACAGACAGCTAAAAGGTGGTACTAAATATCAATAGATTTGTCAAAGGTTGAGGCCACCTATACTCAGAGTCTCTTCCATTGGCCGCCAATTTGTAAACCAAAAAGTATTTGAGACAAGTCTGAATCAATTTAGAAAGTTTATTTTGCAAAGGTTAAAGACGTACCTGTGACATAGTCTTAGAAGGTCCTGAGGACACAGGCCCAAGGTGGTTGGGCTCCAGCTTGCTTTTATACATTTTAGGGAGACATAATACATTGTGGGGAAAAGAGAGATCAGATTGTTACTGTGTCTATGTAGAAAAAAGGAAGACATAAGAAACTCCATTTTGATCTGCACTAAGAAAAATTGTTCTGCTTTGAGATGCTGTTAATCTGTAACTCTTGTCCCAACCCTGTGCTCACAAAAACGTGCTGCACCAAACAGGCTTTGTGTGAGCAATAAAGCTTTTAATCACCTGGGTGCAGGCGGGCTGAGTCCGAAAAAAGAGAGTCAGCGAAGGGAGATAGGGGTGGGGCCGTTTTATAAGATTTGGGTAGGTAAAGGAAAATTACAGTCAAAGGGGGTTTGTTCGCTGGCGGACAGGAGTGGGGGTCACAAGGTGCTCAGTGGGGAAGCTTTTTGAGCCAGGATGAGCCAGGAAAAGGACTTTCACAAGGTAATGTCATCACTTAAGGCAAGGACCGGCCATTTTCACTTCTTTTGTGGTGGAATGTCATCAGTTAAGGCAAGGACCGGCCATTTACACTTCTTTTGTGGTAGAATGTCATTACACTTCTTTTGTGGTAGAATGTCATCAGTTAAGGCGGGACAGGGCACTTTCACTTCTTTTGTGATTCTTCAGTTACTTCGGGCCATCTAGGCACATAGGTGCAAGTCACAGGGGATGCGATGGCTTGGCTTGAGCTCAGAGGCCTGACAGTATTGACTCAAGGTTTAAGGAATTTAGTTAGGGCTGTGCAGGATGTGCTTTGTTAAAAATGTGTTTGCAGGCAGTATGCTTTGTGAAAGTCATCGCCATTCTCCATTCTCTATTAACCAGAGACATAATGCACTGTGGAAGGCCGCAGGGACCCCTGCCCAAGAAAGCCTGGGTATTGTCCAGGTTTCTCCCCACTAAGACAGCCTAAGATATGGCCTCGTGGGAAGGGAAAGACCTTACAGCCCCTCAGCCCCACACCTGTAAAGGGTCAGTGCTGAGGAGGATTAGTGAAAGAGGAAGACCTCTATGCAGTTGAGATAAGAGGAAGGCATTTGTTTCCTGCATGTTTCTGGGAATGGAATGACTTGGTGTAAAACCGAGCATACGTTCTATTCTGAGATAGGAGAAAATTGCCTTATGGCTGGAGGTGAGACATCATGGTGGCAATACTGCTCTGTTACTTTTTACTGCACTGAGATGTTTATGTAAAGTTAAACTAGGCTACGTGCACATCCAGGCACAACACCTTTCCTTATTTATGACACAGATTCCTTTGCTCGCGTGTTTTTCTGCTGACCCTCTCCCCAATGTCACCCTATAGTTATGCCACATTCCCCTCACCAAGATAGTAAAGATAGTGATCAATAAATACTGAGGGAACTCAGAGACCAGCGCCGGTGCAGGTCCTGACTTGCTGAGCACAGGTCCCCTGGGCCCACTTTTCGTCCTCTCTACTTTGTCTCCGTGTCTTCCTTCTTTTCTCAATCTTTCGTCTCCACCTTGCGAGAAATACCCACAGGTATAGAGGGGCAGGCCCCCTTCAATACATCCATCAATACATTAAGATTTACATTGGTTTGATCTGGAAGGTTGGGACAACTCAAAGGAGGCTTCCAAGTCATAGGTACACTTAAACATATTCTGATTGGCAACTGGTTGAAAGAGTTTTTACCTATAGAAAAGAATGTCTGGGTGAAGACAAGGAGTTGTGGAGGTTTTATCATGCAGATGAAGCCTCCAAGTATCAGGCTTTAGAGAGAATAGACTGTAAATGTTTCTTAAGGTCTGTGTTGATAGTAATGCTGGAAGGGTATAATGAAGCAAGTCCAACCGCCACCTGGCTTCAAGGCCTGAACCAGTCTTTTTTGGTTAAATTTTAGGGTGCCCTGGCCAAGGAGGGAATCCATTGGGATGGTTGCAGGGGTGCCTTTGAATTTTGTTTTTGGTTTACAAAGCCAATACTATGACACCAGGTTTTTGAGAAAAGAAAAGCTTTTCATTGCAGGTTACTCAACAAGGAGACAGGAGTCCAGCTCAAATCTGTCTCCCTGTGCTGGCTTTAAGGCAGTACTTTTATTAGAAAAGGTTAGGGGGCTGATTCTGGGATTAGCAAGTGGTTGGTAGAAGGAAAGGGAACATCTGCAAAGTCCCTCAGGCATGCACAGTTATCTCTCCATGCCTCCTCATGGATCCCATACACAAATTCAGGGGGAGTTAGTATGAAACAGGGGGAATCAGTATGAAACGTGGTAGAAATTTGCGTTGTGATCAGTGAATTCATTCTACAAATACTCATTGGCCATATTCGTTTTAACCAATTTTAGCCAATTTCATTCTCTTAGAAGGGAAGGGAGCTTTATTTTAGCAAGTTGTTTCTTATCTGCCATCCTGCAAGCTCGAAGATTTCTGTTACTGCTTTCTTCAGCTCTTTGGGGCACAGTTTCAACGGGCAGAGAGTGTACCAGCTTTGGCCTTATGTTTCTGGTTCCAGTGAACAGAAAGGCATCAAACCAAGGGAACAAAGGAACTAAGAGGTAAGCTACGAAAAGTACAGTTCTGCTCTTAAGCTCCTCCTACAAGATCCTGTCCAGAGATATAGGAGGAGGCAAAGATGCTGGTAAGCACTTTGTGCCATTCTGTGCTCCCTCCCACCAGCCCTCTTTCTGGCCAAGTTCTAGTCCCACCTGTTTTGTGCCTACTGGTAGTTCGTTTTCTGGTCTTTAGTGTCCTCATCGATAAAATGAACGTAACATCTCTAATCATGTGCATTCACACAGTGAGGTACATGATGTGAAAGGGCTTTGAACAATGTAGTAAGGAAAAGAGACTAGGATAACTGACTTTCCATTTTCCCAATTCCTGCTTCAGAACTGCTCTTCTAGGCTCCAAGCCCCTGCCTCTGTTAGCCCCTTGATCAATCTTTGCCTACGGAGGGGCAAAACTACATGGTATACCAAGAACAAGGACCAATAATTACTGGCCCATTTATTTTCTTTGCTACTTCCCATGACCACTCTTAAACTGAGAAACTGGGACCATTTCCCTGATTGGTGGGGCCTCCTCTCTACAACAAAAGGGAGCATGTATGTTTCACAATGGGCATTCCATCAAGAAATGTCCTAAGGAGATAAATGTACGTTTCATAATAGGCATTCTGTGATGGAATGTCCTGAGGAGATAAATGCTGGAGTTGGTCTCAGCACATCTCAGTTATTCATTCTGACTCGTTTGGACAACTTACTACAGCACTCATTTGGAAAAATGACCAAAGCTACCTCCAATATCTCGGCCTCAACCCTGGCCTCCATTTCTTTCTGTTCCTTCCGGCTCTCGTCTTCCAGCCCTCCTTCCTCCCCTTACTCCTCAAACTTCCTGCCCTCAGCCTCTTCTCCAGGACCGTCCAAGTTGTTCAGTTTTCCAGCCTACCCGTTTCCCCCAGCTGACTAATATCGCCCCTTCCCAGCACCCTACCTCCCAGAACTCCCTGCCCAGCTCTTCCTGTTAATTCCAGAGCGTCCATATGCCACTGCCCTGCTTGTCAGGCACCCCTTTCTAAGTGTCCCCCTATCTTTCCCCCTCGCCCTCCTCATAGCCCCTCTTGCTAGTCCCCTGTACTCTAATCCCAACACCCTAGTACCCCCCTGCATCTGATCCTAGAGAGATGGCTTCCCTCCTACCGGGGCAGTTCAGAGCTGCCAGGACTGTGGACTCCCACAACCAGACCTGATGGCTCACAAATCTCACCCTGGAGAGACTCCCAACAAGACCTGATGGCTCATGAATCTCACCCTGGAGAGATGGGCTCACTCCTACTGGGGCAGTTCAGAAGTGGCAGGACTGTGGACTCTCACGACCAGACCTGATGGCTCACAAATCTCACCCTGGAGAGATGGCTTCCCCCCTACTGGGGCAGTTCAGAATTGCCAGGACTATGGATTCCCCGAAGCCTGATTTGATGGACGTAGAAAATGCAAGATGGTAAACCAACGTTCAGCCTCAGTAAGTTACAAGGACCCCTTTTCCATGACCAGATTCCTTGTTATCTTATTACTAACTGTATTTTGCCTTAATCCTCATTTTGTTAACCCTCTTCAGATTCTAGAGATTACCTTTTTCTAGACAGTCTTTTTTTCTTTTTGAGACAGTCTCACTCTGTTGCCCAGGCTGGAGCACAGTGGTGTGATCTTGGTTCACTGCAACTTCCACCTCTCGGTTCAAGTGATTCTCCCACTTCAGCCTCCCGAGTAGCTGGGATTGCAGGCGCCCGCCACCACACCTGGCTAATTTTTTGTATTTTTAGTACAGATGGGGTTTCACTATGTTGGCCAGGCTGGTCTCAAACTCTTGACCTCAAGTGATCTGCCCACCTCAGCCTCCCAAAGTGCTGGGATTATAGGTGTGAGCCACCAGCCCGGCCAAGACAATCTGTTCCTTTCCTCTCCTGTCTAGTCAGCCAGGATACACAAGCCTCTACCTTTGGAACTGGCTTCTCAATGGAACTTGGTCTGAAACCACAAAGCAAACTATAGGACTGGTGACAGAGAAAGAGGATAGTGAGGAGTAAAAAGCGTTAATCTGTTCTCAAGTAGGGTAAGTTGTGTTGATGTGCCCTAGGTTCAAGTCAATGCAAGAAGAGGTGACCCCTGAGAACTCACACACAGGGTACAAGGCCCCTGCTATATAGATACAGGGGACTGAGTTTTGTTTTTTATTGTGTTTTTTTGGGTCTGGTTCCTCCCAGACTTCATTTTTCTTCATCCTAGAATTCCAGAATCTTGCCACGAACTTTCTGACCTTAAGGAAAGTCTCCTGCAAAAAGAGGGAGGGGGCCCTCCAGTGCTCTCATCAAAGCTGAGGGTTGAGCCTCCCTCTCAGTTAGCTGCTTCCATGCCAGAAAGGGAAAGGTAGCAGAGTCTGGAAGGCACAGCATGTCCAGATCCTACCCAGATGAGAGCATCTGATGAACAGATAATATAAAAAGAAGTGCTCTCCTCAAACTGATCCTTAGATTCAATACAATCTCAATCAAAACTCCAAAAGATATTTTTGCAGAACCTGGCAAGCTGATTATAATTTACATGGAAATGTAAAGGGTCAAGAGTAGCCAAGACTCTCCTAAGAAATTCTTCCTTACCAGGTATCAAAACTTATTACAAAAATTATAATAAGATAGTGTAGTACTGGTGCAAGCATAGAAAAATAGACAAATGACACAGAATACAGAAACAAGACACACATATGTGGACACTTTAATACCAAAGTAGCATAACAGAACAGTGGAGATAGGACTGTCTTTATATTCAATAAAGTGGTCTTAAGTCAACTGGATGCCCAAATGAGTAAGTAATGATTTCTACCTCACAATTCATTCCAAAAAATCATTTTCAGGTGGAACATAAGATATAATGTGAAAGGGTAAAAACAATAAATCTTCTAGAATGGCTCTGCCCATTTATGGATACTGAACATTTGAGATGTGCTATTAAGTAAACTTTGCATTGGATTTTAATTCCTTAGTAGGAAAAAAAATGTGAAATATCTCCATTTTTATATTGAAACTTTGAAATAATTTGGAGTGAGTTAAATAACACAATATTAAAATTAGTTTTATCTGATTATTTTGCTCTCTTAATGTGGATACTACAAATTTTAAATTATGTATGCAGCTCACTTAGTACTTTTATTAGACAATATCGATTTAGAAGGTAATATAGAAAAATATCTTCAGGACATCAAATTAGTAAAAATGTCTTAAATGGCATTTAAAAAGCACTAACCACAATGGGAAGACTAATATAGTTGACCACATTTCAATTATGGTGTTAAAAAAGACACCATTAAGATACTGAAAAGGCAAGCGACAGAGAAAGAAAAGAATTTGCAGCACATATAAGTCTTAAAGGGCTTTTTTCAATAATATAAAAAGAACTTCAACAAATAAAGAAAAGACAACCCAATAGAAAAACAGGATAAGATTTGGAGCATGTACTTCACAAAAAGAGGATAGCCCAATGACCAGCAGACCTATAAAAAAGTGTCCAGCCTCATCAACAAATCAAAAAATGTAACGTAAAACAATAATGAGATGACACTACATACACCACCAGAATTACTGTAATTAAAAGGATGGACAATGCCCAGTGTTGGCAAGGAGCATGAAGAACACCAGTGATAAAGTTAATTGGTTCCACTGTTTTGGAAAACAATTTGATATCTACTAAAAGCGAAGATAGGTATTCCCTATAATCCATCAATTCCAACAAAATGATTTGCACATGTGCACCGAGACATCTAAAAAAATGCTCATAAAATTATTTGTAGTAGCCCATGATGAAACAACCGAATGCCTGTCAACAGTTGAATAAATAAATTGTGGTGTATCACCAAAGGGAACACTACACAGTTATGAGAAGAAATGAAACCTCAGGAATATGCAACTGCATAGATGAATTCCACAAGCATAATGCTGAACAAAAGAAGCCGAACACAAAAGCACGCATAATATATGATTATATTTCTATAAATTGAAGAAACAGAGTAATCTATGGTGTTGTAAGTGGAGAGGGTGGTTAGCATTGAGGAAAAAGAAGAGTAGGAAAGGACACAAGAGTGGCTTCTGGGGTGCTGTCAATATTAGTATTTCTAGACTTGTGAAGTGATTACACACACATGTGATCAATCAGTGTGATCTACATATTGGGAAGGGAAGCACTTTTCTGTGTATGTATGATGTTTCAGACTAAACATTTTCTTTTAAAGAATGTGCCTATCCAGAAGGCCTAACTTTGAAAAGTGAATTCTGACAAGTTGTGATTCTGGGTGGGAGGGACAAGGATATACACAAAAACCCCAGGAGCTTTCCCCTTCTACCTTCCCTTCCCATTTGCCAACTGTAGAGGACCATATAGCTTTACCCTATTATTTATTAATATTGTGAATGGATATTTTCATATATGAAATCAACCTCTGACAAACCCCATTTGGTTATGATGTATTATTCCTTTTATATATTACTGGATTTTTTGCAACTATCTAGTTAAGGATTTTTGCATCTATGTTCATGAGGGATATTGATCTTTGTTTTTTTCTTATAATAATTTGTCTGGCTTTGGTATTAATGTAATGCTGGCCTCATAGAGTAAGTTGAGAAATGTTCCCTCCTCTTCTGTTTTCTGACAGAGTTTGTGAAGGACTGGTATTTTCTTCATTACAGTAGTCCCCCTGACCTGCAGTTTCACTTTCTTTTTTTTAAATAGAGACAGGGTCTATGTTGTCCAGGCTGGTCTTGAACTTGTGGCCTCAGGTAATCCTCCAGTTTGGCCTCCCGAAGTGCTGGGATTACAGGTGTGAGCCACTGCACCTTGCCCAGTTTCATTTTCAATGGCTTCAGTTAGTCATGGTCAACCACATTCTGAAAATTTTAAATGGAAAGTTTCAGTAATAAACAATTCATAAGTCTTAAATCGTGTGCCATTCTGAGGAGTATGATGAAATCTTACGCTGTCCCTCTCCATTCCACTTGACTTGTGAATCATCCCGTCGTCCAGCTTATCTTCGTTGTACAGGCTACCCTCTCATTAGTCACTGAATAGCCATCTTAGTTATCGGATTGACTGCAGCAGTATCAAGGTGCTTGTGTTTGAGTAATTCTTATTTTACTTAATAATGACCCCAAAGCCCAAGAGTAGTGATACTGCCATACTGTTATAAATATTCTATTTTACTACTAGTTATTTTTATTAATTTCTTATGCCTAATTTCTAAATGCTTAAAAAAATTTTCAAGTTTAAAAAGTTTAAAATTTAATTTAAAAATTTTTTTGTTAATCTCTTGTGCTAGCTTATAAACTAAACTTTATCATATGTATGTACAGGAAAAAAATTAGAAAAATATATATCTTCATAGAATTACAATAATGAACTGCATGGTGACCCTCATGGATAGTTTTTAAAAATAGTTCATAACAAGCAGAGATTATGTTTAGGGCACACTTTACAGACTTTGAATCTTTGCTATTGCTTACAAAGAGTGAAGAAAACGACTCTACTTAATAGAAATTTATGCTCTCAGTACATAAATATATATATATGAGCATCCAAGAGAGGTCTGGGTTCCTATATTAAGTAGTGGCGTTTATTTCTGTAAGACATCATGTTTGCTTAGAACAGTATGTGGAAAATAGAATATAAAAAAACGGCAGAGCTATTGTTCGAGTTACTGTTTTTTTTCTAAATTACATGCTTGTAAGGCTCAAAATTAAAGAACACAAGCGGAGAACAACTGTCACTATATCTCCTAGATCTGTACTAGTATAAGCAATTTAAAGAAAGAAAATCATATGAATTAAATGGCAATTTTGAAAAGCCTCTTTCAAAAGTACTGAAGAATGTAGGGTTTTGTGATTTGCTACAAAGTAGAAGGGTTTCTTTTTTTTTTTTTGAGACGGAGTTTTGCTCTTGTTGCCCAGGCTGGAGTATAGTGGTGGGATCTCAGCTCACTGCAACCCCCGCCTTCCGGTTTCAAGTGATTCTTCTGCCTCAGCCTCCCAAGTAGCTGGGATTACAGACGCCTGCTACACGCCCAGCTAATTTTGGTATTTTTAGTAGAGATGGGGTTTCACCATGTTGGCCAGGCTGGTCTCGAACTCCTGACTTCGTGATCTGCCCGCCTCGGCCTCCCAATGTGCTGGGATTACAGGCGTGTGCCACCATGCCCGGCCGAAGGGTTTATTTTCCAAAACTTTTAAATTAGATTTGATATATATTACAAAGTATAAAATAAAAAGATCAGGCTGGGTGCAGTGGTTCACACCTGTAATCCCAGCACTTTGGGAGGCCAAGGTGGGCAGATCACTTGAGGTCAGGAGTTCGAGACCAGCCTGGCCAACATGATGAAACCCTGTTCCTACTAAAAATACAAAAATTAGCTGGGCATGGTGGCATACTCTTGTAATCCCAGCTACATGGGAGGCTAAGGCGGAACAATCGCTTGTACCCAGGAGGCGGAGGTTGCAGTGAGGTGAGATCATGCCACCACACTCCAGCCTGGGTGACAGAGTGAGACTCCGTCTCAAAAAAAATAAATAAAATAAAATAAAATAAAAAATCTTAGTGTACAGAGTTCATAGGTTTTGAGGATCCACACATTCATGGGCAAATATCTCATCAATGCACAGATTTTTTACCAACCCAGAAAGTTCCTCCGTTCAGATTGCTATCATTAAATATTACTTCTGCCTGTCCTGGAATGTCCTGGGCACGTTTCTGAATGTAGCCTCTGATGACAGGTATTCAGCAAATGTTTGCTAATTTCATCTTAGAATCATAGAGTGGAAATAATCTTAGCAGTCATCTACTTTAAAACTCTCATTTTATAGATGAAGAAACTGAAGTCCATAAACATTAGGCAACTTGCCCTAGCTTACACACCTAATGACAATTAGGTCCAAACTTACATCTTGATTCTCATATGGTAAAAGAGATGAGAGAATTTATCAGAGCTGTAAATATAAAAAAAAAGAAATATTGTATATAAAGATCCTCTGCTAGAGGACAAGACGATTTGTACAAAACATAAGGTGTAAAAGAGATAAGAGAGAATTTATCAGAGCTGTAAGTATAAAAAAAAGAAATATTGTATATAAAGATCCTCTGCTAGAGGATAAGACAACTATTTGTACAAAACATAAGGTGGAATGATAAAGACTGGTTTTCTGAATGAGATGATATAAATGGAATATTATCTCCAGGTTCTTGAAAATATATATAAAGATGTCATCAAAGCTACAAAAACCATTTTTCTTATAGGAAAAAAACTAGAAATTTCCCAACAAATGATCAAAGCAATTGATTTATTTAATTAACTCGATGTATTCAATTGAAATGTTAATAAACTTTACCCTGGCAATCTTTTATACATCAATTCATGTTTAACATTTCAGTTTTCTTCATTTCAATATTGAAATTTCATGGGACAATAAAGATATTATAATTTCTGGGAGTGCATCACACCCACCAAAGGAAGCCTAACATATTCCTAGTATCGTCAGTGAAGGCCATGGGGCAGACATGGGTTTCATTAAGAATCTTGCAAAGGCCAGGTGTGGTGGCTTATGCCTGTAATCCCAGCACTTTGGGAGGCTGAGGCAGGCAGATCATCTGAGCTCAGAAGTTCAAGACCTGCCTGGCCAACAGGGTGAAACCCTGTCTCTACTAAAAACACAAAACACAGCCGGGTATGGTGGTGCACACCTGTAATCCCAGCTACGTGGGAGGCTGAGGCAGGAGAATTGCTTGTACCCAGAAGGTGGAGGATGCAGTGAACGAAGATCATTTTACTGCACTCCAGCCTGGGTGGCAGAGTGAGACTCTGTCTCAAAAACAACAAAAAAAAGAACCTTGTAGCCATGTGCACATATATGAACACTCAGCATACCCTGTGACAATGAGCACAGTGGTGTGACAAAAGGCACAAGTGCAGAGGGCCATATTTCAAATCTAGTTTTTTTTTTTTTTCCTTGAGATGGAGTCTTGCTCTGTCACCCAGGCTGGAGTGCAATGGCAAGATCTCGGCTCACTGCAACCTTTGCCTCCCAGGTTCAAGCGATTCTCCTGCCTCAGCCTCCCGAGTAGCTGGGACTACAGGCACGTGCCACCACGCCTGGCTAATTTGTGTGTGTGTGTGTGTGTGTATATATATATATATATATATATATATATCTTTTAGTAGAGATGGGGGTTTCACCATGTTGGCCAGGCTGGGCTCGAACTCCTGGCCTCAAGTGATCCACCTGCCTCAGCCTCCCAAAATGCTGGGATTTAACAGTTGTGAGCCACCGCACCTGGCCCATATTTGAAATCTAAATGAACACCCAGAGTTTATTCAGAAGTCACACTTCTGACAACTTAATTACCTACAAAACTGCCAAGAACCAGAAACAAATGAAAAAAACATCTACCAGCTATTATAAAGCTCTTGACAGTATACCAAGAAGGCTTTAGGTTTCCTTTCAAAACCCATGACTGAGTCATTTTATTTCACAAAACAGATTCAGTAGACGTGGTCTCCCAATCAATGGAAAAAAGCATCAAATAAAGGGAAGCTGAAAACACTACCATCCCTATGGATAGTACTGACATTGGGAAATAATTACTAACATCTCTGTCATCTCTCTGTCTGGCTGGCTAAGGCCCAACGAAGTCAGAGCCATGTGCAAATCACTCTATGTTAAACAGAGAATGCCACAGTATGAGTGACATTTGCTCTGAAGAGAGTCACCCAGAGTAACTTAAATTGTGTTCAGTAAGTTGTTTCAAAATCCATTTTAATACAAACTTCATGAAAAAAATGGCTACAATGAAGTCTCTATACTTAGGAGAAAAGGTGCAAAAAGCCACAAGGATGTTCTTTGCAGCGCTATTCAAAATAGTGAAAAATTAGAACGCCACCTAAGTATCTAAAAAGGAGATCAGTTAAATAAATAACAGTATTTCTACAAAATACTATTTAGCAATTTTAAAACGTAATTCGACTATTTACTAATATAGAAAAATATTAATGGTATATTTCACATGAAAAAGGTAGGCCATGAAACATGATTCTGGTTTGATCTTTTCTTTCTTTCTTTTTTTTTTTTTTTTGAGAAAGGGTTTTACTCTGTCACTCAGGCTGGAGTACAGTGGTGTCATCTCGGCTCACTGCAGCTTTGACCTGCTGGGCTCAAGTGAAACTCCTGCTTCACTTTCTTGTGACCAGTCCACTCACACCAGCCTCCCAAGTAGCTGGGACTACAGGCATGCACCACCAAACCTGGCTAATTTTTTTTTACTTTTTGGCAAAGATGAGGTCTCCCTATGTTGCCCAGGCTGGTCTCAAACTCCTGGGCTCAAGCGATTTTCTGATCTTGGCCTCCCAAAGTGCTGGGATTACAGGCTTGAGCCACTGTGCCTGGCCAATACATATATATTTTTATCATAAATGTTATTTTCAAAAATACTGAAATATGATTTAAAAACTGCCAAAAATATCAGCTTAGATAATATCCTCTAAAAATATCTTAGGGAGAACCTGAGTTCTTAATCCATATAAAATAGGAGCAGTCTTAAAATTAAGTAGGTAAGTAGGCTCTTCTCCCTATGTGTCTGCATCTTCCTGTTGTCCATCCCTAGTAGATTAGGGCCCTTCTGCAGTCTTCCCTTTAGCAAAAATCTACATTCAGCAAAGGATCTGAATCATATCAATGGCATGAAGTAGATGATTACTCATGGTGTATAAGTATTTTACTAGGGATCGAAGGCTTAAGCCAAAGAAAGAAATTAGGCACATTCTTGCTAGCTGGGAGGACCCATAAGAGAACGAAGGAATCTTCCTGATATTTCTAAGTTCTAGTACACAAGTTGACACCCACTCCGCTTAGCCACAATGCCAAGGCCTGAATGAAAACTATCCCATTGTTCTGTCAATGCTGCAGCCCTGCTAAGTCAGAGATTTTCATAATTTCAGCATATACAAAAAGCATGGCCAAAATCAGGAAAAACCGTCTACCAAAATATTAAAGTTGAAGAAATAGAAATGCAGTGAAGGGCCAGAAAATGCAATCTTGTTTCAGAACAAAGTTTCTGTAAAACTAGCAGCTAAAAAGAATCTTAAAAGGTTATTCTTCCCTAACTGCTAACCCTTCAGTTTTCTTCTTTCTTGTTCCAAAGAACTACTTATGGCAACAAGAATCAAACAAACCCTCCCAAATGTTTCATTATTGTCACCACAGGATTTCATTAATAGCAGGTGCCAAAAAAGGCTTGTCAGTGAGTCATCTGTCACCAAAACCTGAATCACTCAGGGCTTGAGTATAGTTGTAGCACTCCAACATAAACAATCCCCCTAATATTAACCCATTTCTAAATTTGCAATGCAACATTCTGCTACCCCATTTAGACTTTCTTGTGACCAGTCCACTCACACCAATGGGAAAATATGCCAGTCTCTTCACTGCTGCTGGTTGCTTTGTTCACTGGTGGAACTAGTGTTAAGATGAGTTCTAGCTCTTTTATACTTCTGCTTTTTAGACATATAGACCAATGGGACAGAACAGAGGTCTCAGAAATAACACCACACATCTACAGCCATCTGCTCTTTGACAAACCTGACAAAAATAAGCAATTGGGAAAGAAGTCCCTATTTAATAACTGGTGCTGGGAAAATAGGCAAGCCATATGTAGAAAACTGAAACTAGACCCCTTCCTTACACCTTATACAAAAATTAACAGAGGATGGATTAAAGACTTAAACTAAGACCTAAAACCATAAAAACCCTAGAAGAAAACCTAGGCAATACCATTCAGGATACAGGCATGGCAAAGACTTCATAACTAAAACACCAAAAGCAATTGCAACAAAAGACAAAATTGACAAATGGGATCTAATTAAACTAAAGAGCTTCTGCACAGCCAAAGAAACTAGCATTAGAGTGAACAGGCAACCTATGGAATAGGAGAAAATTTTTGCAATCTACCCATCTGACAAAGGTCTAACATCCAGACTCTACAAGGAACTTAAACAAATTTACAAGAAAAAAAACAACCCCATCAAAAAGTGGGTGAAGGATATGAACAGACATTTCTCAAAAGAAGGTATCTATGCGGCCAATAAACATATAAAAAAAGCTCATCATCACTGGTCATTAGAGAAATGCAAATCAAAACCATGAGATACCATCTCATGTCAGTTAGAATGGTGATCATTAAAATGTCAGGATACAAGATGCTGGAGAGGATGTGGAGAAACAGGAACGCTTTTACACCGTTGATGGAAGTGTAAATTAGTTCAATCATTGTGGAAGACAGTGGCCATTCCTCAAGGATCTAGAACCAGAAATACCATTTGACCCAGCAACCCCACTACTGATTATATACCCAAAGGATTACACATCATTCTACTGTAAAGACACACACACACACATATGTTTACTGCAGCACTATTCACAATAGCAAAGACTTGGAACCAACCCAAATGCCCATCAATGATAGACTGGATAAAGAAAACATGGTACACCAATGAGATACCATCTCACACCAGTTAGAATGGTGATCATTAAAAAGTCAGGAAACAACTGGTGCTGGAGAGGATGTGGAGAAATAGGAACACTTTTACACTGTTGGTGGGGCTGTAAACTAGTTCAACCATTGTGGAAGTCAGTGTGGCGATTCCTCAGGGATCTAGAACTAGAAATACCATTTGACCTAGCCATCCCATTACTGGGTATATACCCAAAGGATTATAAATCATGCTGCTATAAAGACACATGCACACGTATGTTTATTGCAGCACTATTCACAATAGCAAAGACTTGGAACCAACCCAAATGTCCAACAACGATAGAATGGATTAAGAAAATGTGGCACACATACACCATGGAATACTATGCAGCCATAAAAAATGACGAGTTCATGTCCTTTGTAGGGACATGGATGAAACTGGAAACCATCATTCTCAGTAAACTATGGCAAGGACAAAAAACCAAACACGGCATGTTCTCATTCACAGGTGGGAAATGAACAATGAGAACACATGGACACAGGAAGGGGAACATCACATTCCGGGGACTGTTGTGGGGTGGGGGGAGGGACAGCATTGGGAGATATACCTAATGCTAAATGACGAGTTGATGGGTGCAGCACACCAGCGTGGCACACGTATACATATGTAACAAACCTGCACATTGTGCACATGTACCCTAAAACTTAAAGTATAATAATAAAATTTAAAAAAAAAAGAAAAGAAAACGTGGTACATACACACCATGGAATACTATGCAGCCATGAAAAAGAATGAGTTCATGTCCTTTGCAGAGACATGGATGAAGCTGGAAACCATCATTCTCAGCAAACTAACACAGGAACAGAAAACCAAACACCGCATGTTCTCACTCATAAGTGGGAGTTGAACAATGAGAACACATGGACACAGGGAGGGGAACATCACAGACCACTGCCTGCTGGGGGATGGGAGGCAAGGGGAGGGAGAGCATTAGGACAAATACCTAATGCATACGAGGCTTAAAATCTAGATGACTGGTTGATGGATGCAGCAAACCACCATGGCACATGTATACCTATATAACAAACCTGAATGTTCTGCACATGTATCCCAGAACTTAAAGTGTAATTTTTTTTAAAAAAAATCATTATTCTGCTTTTTTTTGTATTAGAAATACAGTTTGGTAAATCCAGTTTACTTAAGACTTAAAACTGCTAGCTATGTGTACTATACAAACCAATAAACTATCAGAAAAGTGGTCAAAAATTAAGTAATTATTTCAACTTTTTATGACATCACTTTGGAAAATAACCTATTCTCTTTTAACTTGAGTAGTTAAAAAAGTTCTAACCTGTTTATGAAAAAAAAAAGAGTTAATGTGATATATATTTGATGCTACTTAGCAAAAAATTATGGTAGTCCAACAAGTATAGTTTATATATTGGAACAAACAAAACTCTGGAATACACAATCTATAACAAGCCAATTTACTTTTTTTTTTTTTTTTTTTTTTGAGACGGAGTCTCGCTCTGTCGCCCAGGCTGGAGTGCAGTGGCGCAATCTCGGCTCACTGCAAGCTCCGCCTCCCGGGTTCACGCCATTCTCCTGCCTCAGCCTCTCCGAGTAGCTGGGACTACAGGCGCCCGCCACCACGCCCGGCTAATTTTTTGTATTTTTAGTAGAGACGGGGTTTCACCGTGGTCTCGATCTCCTGACCTTGTGATCCGCCCGCCTCGGCCTCCCAAAGTGCTGGGATTACAAGCGTGAGCCACCGCGCCCGGCCAACAAGCCAATTTACTACAGAGAAGGTATCCATAAATTATTTCATGCCAAAGGGTCTAATGTCAGATAAATTTTTGTTTTGTTTTGTTTGAGACAGGGTCTCACTGTCGCCCAGGCTGGAGTGCAGTAGGCAGATCTTGGCTCACTGTAACCTCTGCCTCCCAGACTCAAGCAAATCTCCCACCTCAGTCTCCTGAGTAGCTAGGATTACAGGCACACGCCACTGCGTCCAGCTAATGTTTATATTTTTAGTAGAGACGGGGTTCCGCCATATTGCCCAGGCTGGTCTCGAACTCCTGAGCTCAAGTGATCCACCTCACTTGAGCCTCCCAAAGTGTTGGGATTACAGGCATGAGCCACCGCGCCCGGCCACACTTATTATCCCTTGTTAAATGTTAAATCATCCCTTGCTAATTATTATCCCTTGTTAAATATTAAATTTTAAACAATTCAGTAAAAAGTTGAAACGAGTAAATATTTTGAAACAACTTTAAATGTCATGGTAGAACTCAAAAAATCACTTAAAATGTTCTAAATGTTAAGTATATCAGTAAACTAGAAAAATGACATCTAGAAGCCAACACGCTATCTACAGAAGAATTTACTTCCACAAGTTACCCAAATAAAAGTGAAAAAAAAAAAAAAAGATCAAGTGATAAAGTTAATAGATGTTCATTTAAATTCAAATGAAGGAATTTTTCATTTAAAATACATCTGGCCTGATGCCTGTAATCCCAGTACTTTGGGAGGCCAAGGCGGGCAGATCACTTGAGGTCAGGAGTTCTAGACCAGCCTGACCAACAGGATGAAACCCCGTCTCTACCAAAAATATAAAAAATTAGCCAGATATGGTGGTGCATGCCTGTAATCCCAGCTACTTGGGAGGCTGAGGCAGGAGAATCACTTGAACCCAGGAGGTGAAAGTTGCAGTGAGCGGAGATCGCGCCACTGCACTGAATTCCAGCCTGGGTGACAGAACGAGACTCCATCTCAAAAAAAAAAAAAAAAATTAAAATACATCTGAGGACTTCAAAGGTGGAAAAGTGCAAGAAACAAGATGAACTAACATTTTCCACAAGCCTAGTTTTGGGTCTTCAACACAGCAGTACCAGAAGATGGCTTTTACTTTGAGGTCCATGTCAAATGACAAAGTTATCATGCTTAACCAAGCGGACCGCTGAAAGGCATCACTTTTAAAACAAAGGTTTACTTCAGTCACTTCTATTTAAAAGTTACAAATTACGACCAAGTATAGGAATTTTCCCTATGCACGACCTCAGCGCACAGAAAGAACTAATGGTCATGGCCAGGCGCGGTGGCTGACACCTGTAATCCCAGCACTTTGGGAGGCCGAGGCCGGCGGATCACGAGGTCAGGAGATCGAGACCATCCTGGCTAACATTGTGAAACCCCGTCTCCGCTAAAAATACAAAAAATTAGCCGGGCGCGCTGGCGGGCGCTTGTAGTCCTAGCTACTCCGGATGCTGAGGCAGGAGAATGGCGTGAACCCAGGAGGCGGAGCTTGTAGTGAGCCGAGTGCCACTGCACGCCAGCCTGGGAGACAGTGAGACTCCGTCTCAAAAAAAGAAGGAAATAATGGTCAACATGACCCACGGCGATTTTGAATACTTGGAAGAGCAGTCTAAGTACCCTCACACAAGTTAAAACCATGTTAAGTCAGAGTCACAACTCAATGAGCCACGCACCTTTAATTTACACCTGGAGTAAAATAGTAAAGTGGAGAATGAGGTAGCTGATTAATCTATCCTGGGGCAAATCTTACATACTTTAATTAAAGCCTCTGAAAACACCTGATGTACAGGTTCTAAAGAACAGATTCTGGACCAGTCATTCTAAGACTTATGCACGTAACACACACTTTCCAAAACTTTTTTTTTTCGCTCTTGTTGCCCAGGGTGGAGTGCAGTGGCGTGATCTCGGCTCACAGCAACCTCTGCCTCCCGGGTTCAAGCGATTCTCGTGCCTCAGCCTCCCAAGTAGCTGGGATTACAGGCATGTGCCACGACGTGTGGCTAATTTTTTATTTTTAGTAGAGGCGGGGTTTCACCATGTTGTCCAGGCTGGTTTCGAACCCCTCACCTCAGGTGATCCACCCGCCTCGGCCTCCCAAAGTGCTGGGATTATTTTGAGACAGGGTCTTGCTCTCTCATCCAGGCTGGAGTGCAGTGGTGGGATCAAGGGTCACTGTAGCCTCAGCCTCCTGGGCTCAAGCGATATTCCCACCTTAGCCTCCCGAGTAGCTGGGACTACAAGTGCGCTATCACATGCAACTAATTTTTTAATTTTTTTGTGGAGACAGTGTTTCCCTTTGTTATCCAGGCTGGTCTCAAACTCCTGGGCTCAAGTGATCCTTTCATATCAGTCTCTAAAAGTGCTGGCATTACAGGTGTGAGGATATATTTCAAAATTACGCACAAACACAATTTTTTCACTCCCATCACTTTTCTGTTATTCCCTAGAGAACTTAATTTTTACCAATAAGTCTTCTAAAATGTTACATTTCCTGTGGAATGCAAGAAACTAAATGCTTCATTAGCTAGTGGTGGCAATTACTATTTTTAGTACTTCAAAAAAGCATTTCAATTTACTGTTCACTAGCACATTATGACATCATTCCCTTCCAGTGTTTGCTTGCTCATTAAATAATCCTGTTTCTATTTTGTTCTCTTGCCTTCAATACATAGATTGCAAATATTCCATTTCAGATGCTGCATTAAAGATTCAGTGAGGCTGCTGAAAAACGCCTTTATATTTGAACGGTTTGGTCAGGAATACACTTTCTCTTATTGCGGTTGATCTGGAGAGATTAATCTCTCACCAAAAGGCAAAATCTGGAGAAGATGAAATAGCAAAACTAAGGACCAATGGGAAGGGGGAGGCAAGGTCAATCGACAACCGTACCTAATAGGACTGATTCCAAGGCTTCCATCAGATAAACAAAGGAAGGTGATTTTTCTACGGAGGCTGCATGTGCTGCAAGCTACCTGAAGCATTAGTATGCAAGCCCACTGAGCCTATTACCTTGAAAGCAGAGTCCAAGCACTGAATTTTTCTAGACTCCCATTATAGGTGGACACCCAGAAAGCCAGTGGAGACAATGATGGACGGGGAAGAGTGGGGCCGGTCTTCGATTCTTTCCTCCCACTCCACCAAAGCAGAAGTTAAAAACCTACAATCTACACGTATCAACCAGCTCCTCCAGTGCTCACAACCATTTTTCAGGGGCAGAAGGAAGGGGTTGTGGGGGCTGGGCTTCATGTGGGGCGGGTGGGAGCAGTTGCAAAGGAGTCAGGTTGAGAAGCGAAGGGTCGCGGGCGCTGTGGGGAGGACTGCACGACGCGAGCTGAGCACACAGAAGTAGGGCAGGGGGGCCCCGGAAGGGGCGAACGCCCGAACGGCTGGGGGCGGGGGCGGGCCCTTTCCTCACCTGGCAGCCCTTCTTGTGGTGAAAGCCGACCACCACGATGTGCAGTACGGGCCCTCGGGGGACGCCATCCCCGCCTCTCCTGGCCTTCTTCTCCATGGGCGGCCGCCGCGGGCCCGCACGACGACTTCGACCGCCAAGGGCAGCGGGTCTGACGACCCCACCGTGTGCGGAGAGCCGCGGACTTGGGGTGTCAGCGAGCGCAGCACATAAGGGCCGCACACGGAAGATCGGTGGAGGCACAGCAGCTCCCGCCGCCCCCAGGGCCGCGGCCGCCCTTCCCTCATCCGCTTCCGCAGCTTCCGGGCTGTCACCTGACGCAGCGGCCGCCGCCGGCGAGGCAGGGCGGGGCAAGGCCGGGAGGGCCCTGACGGGGCGGGGTCTGAGAGGCCGAGGTGGAGCCTGGGGGAGCGGGGTGGGTCTAGGAAAGGAGAGATCGACTCTGGGGGGCGGGGAGAGCGGGAGGAGCGGAGGGGGGGTCCAGAGGGGGCCGGGCGGGACTTGACGACGAGCGGCGGGGTGGGGCTTACGTGACCCGGGCGGCTGGGCTTGCGGAGCCTGTGGTGTCCGCGGGACCTGGGGGGTGCGGCGTGGCTCACCTGCTTTTTCCTCCCTAGATTCAATCTCAAAGCACTTCCTTCTCTTTTGCCTTCTCTTTTGCCTTCTCTTTTTCCTCAAAGTTTTCCCCCTTCCCTCTTCTTTTCTGTTTTCCTTGCTTTTTCACATCTTTTCGGTTCACTCTCCGAGTGTCCGATTCCTTCACCTCCTTGCCTTTGCTTCTGTGGCCCCCGTCCTTATTCTTAAATATGTAGTAACGTGGAGCATGCTGGTGAGGTTTCGTATCTGTGTATTCAGCCTTTAAATTACTTGCTTACCCGAGAATTCTTGTTTCTTTCTAGAGTTTTTTTTTCTTTAAATATTATGTGTAGGAATCTGAGACGCATTTAAAACCTGAAACAGAATATCCTTGACAATAAAGGAAGTTTACTTGGATACCTGTAAAATGATTATCTTAGTCCTGCGATTTTATAAGAATATTCTTTTCATTCCGTCTCTTTTTGGGTTTAGTATTGTGGTCAATACAAAATATATGGGCTCTGTTGTCACCAGGGTTTTTAATTCCTTTACTGATTGTACTACAATTTTTTAAGCAGTGAATCTCATGTCAATTTAAAGTGCATTATAGAAATACTAGCAGATTTAACAAGTCTTATCTAGGACAGTTTTCAAATAACCTAAAGGATAGGTGTCTGCTTCAAATAGAATTCGAGATTACTACAGTAACTGTGATATTTTGTGCTTCTGGTCTTGAAAAGTAAGGAGCTCCGTTCTAATCTAAGTATAGCTGAGAAAAACAGTAGGCTTCCTAAATCAAATTTAGTTTTTGTGATTCAGTAGAACTGTTTTAATGCTAATACTGCAGATATTTTTCAAGTTGTTGCTATACATTTCTGTATTACAAAATTATTGGCATTGGCTCAGAAAACTGTGTGTAAAACTACATTGCTCCCTGTTTGCAGAATATATTAACTGTTTTCTTAATATATTAACTGTTTTAAGCTGTCAACTGTGTGATGTGTTATTAATATTTTCTTGATATAACCTGTCTTGATATTTTCCACAATTGGCATGGCTAAAATTACTGTCTAATTGAACACCTTTTAAAGATGCATATAAGGGCCAGGTGTGTGGCTCACACCTGTAATCCCAGCACTTTGGGAGGCCAAGGCAGGCAGATCACCTGAGGTCAGGAGTTCTAGACCAGCCTGGCCAACATGGTAAAAACCCGTCTCTAGTACAAAATACAAAAATTAGCCGGGCGTGGTGGCAGGCGCCTGTAATCCCAGCTACTCGGACGGCTGAGACAGGAGAATTGCTTGAACCCGGGAGGCGGAGGTTGCAGTGAGCCAAGATTGCGCCATCGCACTTCAGCCTGGGGGACAAGAGCGAGACTTCCTCTCAAAAAAAAAAAAAAAAAAAAAAAAAGTATAAAAACAGAATCAGAGGCCGGGCGCGGTGGCTCACGCCTGTAATCCCAGCACTTTGGGAGGCCGAGGCGGGTGGATCACAAGGTCAGGAGATCGAGACCATCCTGGCTAACATGGTGAAACCCCGTCTCTACTAAAAATACAAAAAATTAGCCGGGCGAGGTGGCGGGCGCCTGTAGTCCCAGCTACTCGGGAGGCTGAGGCAGGAGAATGGCGTGAACCCCGGGGGGCGGAGCCTGCAGTGAGCCGAGATCCTGCCACTGCACTCCAGCCTGGGCGACAGCGAGACTCCGTCTCAAAAAAAAAAAAACAAAAAAAAAAAAACAGAGTCAGGCGTGGTGTCTCATGCCGGTAATCCCAGCACTTTGGGAGGCCGATGCAGGCAGATCACTTGAGGCCAAAAGTTGGAGACCAGCCTGGGCAACATGGTGAAACCCTATCTCTGCTAAAAATACAAAAATTAGCCGGGCATGGTGGTGCGTGTAATCCCAGCTACTACGGAAGCTGAGGCAGGAGAATCATCTGAACCTGAGAGATGGAGGTTGCAGTGATCTGAGATGGTGTCACTGCACTGCACTCCAGCCCGGATGACAGAGTGAGACTCCATCTCAAAAAAATAAAGGAAGAGAGAGAGAGAAAGAAAAAGTTAGTTACTGGGAAAATTGAGAGAGAAAGTGAACAAGGGAATTTCGAGGATTTTTTTCATCTCTAAATATACAGACTGGGCCCGTAAGAATTTAGAATATAGGTGGGGCACGGCGGCTCACACCTGTAATCTCAGCACTTTGGGAGGCCAAGGTGGGTAGATCACTTGAGTCCAAGAGTTCGAGACCAACCTGAGCAATGTAATGAGACCTCATCTCTACAAAAAATAATAAAAAATAAATAGCCAGATTTGGTGGCACGTGCGTGTGGTACTGGCTTCTCAGGAGGCTGAGATGGGAGGATCGCTTGAGCCCGCGAGCACACCACTGTACTCCTGCCTGGGTAACAGAGTGAGGTCCTGTCTCTAAATTAATAAATAAAGTTTAAAATATGATGGGGTGTTGCTATGTTGCCCAGGCTGGCCTCAAACTCCTGGGCTCAAGGGATCCTCCTGCCTCAGCCTCCTGAGTAGCTGGGGCTACAGTTGCCTGCCACCATGCACATCTTACATTATGTTTTAAATCAGTTGTATTAATGTAGAATAAATTCATTAACAAGACATTGTCCACAAGGACAAATGTCTATTGGGAAAATAATAAAATTTCTCATTTAACTCGGGGGAGAAAATTAGAAATGCCTTTCTGAACATATAATACATCGAAGAGCCTTTGGTAGTTACATGTATTTTATGATAAATTATAAATTCTATTTTACGTCTTCTACTTAAGACTTAAAGGGAGAAAAATCCTTGAGACATAGAGCTATGACATATTTTCAAGTTCATAACAACTCTCCATTTGGAATTGGCCTGTTTTTCCTTTTTGTGTCTTGCCTCAGGAGAGAAAATAATAAAAATACCACTCCCTTCCTGAAATCCTCATTAACTCTACTGTGTAAGTATCATTCCTTTTTTCAGATTCTAAAGAGATTTTCTTTATTAGTGGCATTCAAAATTGCTAATGTTTATTCTGTCTTTTTTTTTTGAGATGGAGTCTCGCTCCGTCGCCAGGCTGGAGTGCAGTGGCACGATTGGCTCACTGCAGCCTCTGCCTCCCAGGTTCAAGCGATTCTCCTGCCTCAGCCTCCTCAGTACCTGGGACTACAGGCCTGTGCCATCACGCCCAGCTAATTTTTGTATTTTGAGTAGAGATGGGGTTTCACCATGTTGGCCAGGATGGTCTTGATGTCTTGACCTTGTGATCCACCCACCTCGGTCCCCCAAAGTGTTGGGATTACAGGCGTGAGCCACTGTGCCCGGCCTATTTTTCTAATTTTTAAAAACTCTTATCAAGTAACAACAATGTTTTGAATTTCGCCCATACTGTCAGTATGGTATGGGGAAAATAAAATAAGAATAGAAAAGGAAAACCAGGAAAAGAGGTGGTTTTCTTTTTTTTTTTCTTTTTGTTATTATTATTATTATACTTTAAGTTTTAGGGTACATGTGCACAATGTGCAGGTTTGTTACATATGTATCCATGTGCCATGTTGGTGTGCTGCACCCATTAACTCGTCATTTAGCATTAGGTATATCTCCTAATGCTGTCCCTCCCCCCTTCCCCCAAGGTGGTTTTCAACCAAATGAGGATTGGACAAAAAGAAAGAAAAAAAGAGAAAGAGAAAGAAAGAAGCGTCACAAACAAATTTGGCATTACTTTGTATTTAAAATCTTATGAAGAGTAAGGAGAATGTTGATGGGTATGAATGAAATAGTGATAATCAATTTAAAGAATATTCATTAGACCCTACAGTGTGCCTGGAAATGTAGTGTGCACAGTATATAAAATAAGAAATTGCTTCCTTAAAGTGGCTTATGTCTGGTTATAAAAATAAGATGAATGCAAAACCAGCTAGCAATGGCTAGCTTTATGTAGCTTCACTCTGAGCCAGACATCATGTATTAGAAAACAAGGATAAGTAATAACAGCTCACGTTTAAAAGGTCTTACTATGTGCCAGGTCCTATGCTGACCACTTTTCATAGATTATCTCAATCTTCACGTTAATCTTACAAGTAAATACTATTGTCCCCATTTTTTCCAATGGGTATATTGAGACTTAAAAAGTTAAAATAACTTGCCCATTGTCAAATAACTGACCATGGAATTTGAACCAAAGTCATTTAATTCAAAATGAAGAAATTTAATCACGTAAACTACTTCTTCCCATAATTCTCAGCCTTGAGGAACTCAGTCCATGAAGGAATAATGGGTGCTTAATGACCATTTGTTGTATGAACGAATGACGTTCTTTGTGGCCACTCATGTTTATTGTTTAGCTTTTTTTTTTTTTTTGAGACGGAGTTTCGGTCTTGTTGCTCAGGCTGGAGTGCAGGTGCATGATCTAGGCTCACTGCAACCGCTGTCTCTCGGGTTCAAGCAGTTCTTCTGCCTTTGCCTCCCAAGTAGCTGGGACTACAGGCGCACGCCACCACGCCTAGCTAATTTTCGTATTTTTAGTAGAGACGGGGTTTCGCCCATGTTGGCCAGGCTGGTCTCGAACTCCTGACCTCAGGTGATCCGCGCACCTCGGCCTCCCAAAGTGCTGGGATTACAGTCGTTACCACTGCGCCTGACCTAGACTGTTCAGGTTTAAGTTCCTAGGATACAAATATAAAACAGACTAGGGCCGATACTTTGTTTGCTGTTTTCAACACAGAAGTGGAAAGCATGATTTTCCACTTCTGCAATAATTTAGAGTGACATCTGGTGGTTGCCTGTGAGACGAGAATTGTTGAAGAAACTGAATTTAAAAGCCTATAATTAATAAGACTACCAGACATAAAAAGATAACGATGAATTAAAGTAGTAAAAGGTTTAAAAAACATATTTTAAATCCCCACTAAAGAAAAATTTTAAAAAATGCTAGTTGCAGATTTTCAATCCACTGGACTTTAAAAAGAAATAGATTCTTTAATGAGTAGTTGTAACGAAAATTGTAATAGTTAATTGATGGCAGGAAATACGAATTGATTTATACTGGTTTGAAGATTCCGGCTTGAGAGGAAATGCAACTTTACGGGAGAAGACGACTCAAAGGTGTCAGGAACAATTTATTCACAAGGCAAAATATCTTCAACGTCTCTCCAAAACTTCAAGGGCAGAACGGGTATCTGCTGAGATGGTAAAATGTCCAGTGGGCATGAAATATTTCACCGGATCTCACTTGCCGGGGAAAAAAGCCAGTGAACGCGACCCACGCAGCCGACTAGATCGTTCGCTCGGCCTCAGATTGGTCGAGCCTGTTTGGGCTGCAGAAAAAGCGGAAGCGCGCTTTTCAAAGTCGTCCCACCATCGATGAAGACAGGCCACTTCCGGCATAGCCATGGCGGCTAACGCTACTACCAATCCGTCGCAGCTGCTGCCGTTAGGTAATCACCGCCCTTTGGGGAGCAGGAATAGGGAGCGGACGTTCAGGATTGGGGGCCGAGGGGCTGTTCCAAGGGGAAATGTATAAGACCAAATGCGGTTCGACTCTCGGCTCCAAGTCTTCGCGACAGCAGGCCGCCCCTGCTCTTTAACGTGGTCGGGCTCCTCCAGGCAAGGACTTTGACTCCTCAAACCAGACCGTCACTGAAAAAGGTCCACATTTAGTGAACGCGTCGTCGGCCTCCTTTGTTGTGAGCCCACCTCTGCAGTGTTATAGGTAGTAGGCCCACTTCTCAGCCTGGCGTTTACGATCCCCAGATTAGATAGACCATATTATGTATATGGTTGGTTAGTGACACTAACGCCCTGGTCCGGAATGAGCCTTGAATTAGGAATATGGAAACCAGCTCTGTGATTTATTCATTCAATAAGTAGTAACTGAGTATCTATACACTAGATACCGTGCCTGGGCATTTTTCAATGATCAACTTAAACCATAGCCATTGCCTTCAAATAGCACACAAGCTAGTGGAGGAGAGAATACTGGACAAGTAGACATCATGCCACATAATGCTAGGCTAGCTAAAGAGATGTTCAAGCTACCGTCAGAGCACAGAAGATAGACAGAGTTGGGGGAGGGAAGCAGTGACAGGAGAGTTTCCGGTGAATATAATCATACCTATCTCCTCTTATATTTTTGTAGCTGGTGAAGAGTGATTGAACTAGTGGTCGTGGCCGTGATTGAAAAGTTTTCATTCCTTCATGCCACAGACCCTTTTGGAATGCTTATTATGTGCCAGATGCTGTGCTTGAACTGAGATTTGTATTATTAGACCTAAAGTTATTGAATGAATGTTTTTCCTGGTTTTTCTTTCACTATATGCAAGTAAGAGTGCCAGTAGGCACTCAAATATTTGTTGAAATAATGAATGGTAAAATAATATTTTTTCTCTCCTCAGAGCTTGTGGACAAATGTATAGGATCAAGAATTCACATCGTGATGAAGAGTGATAAGGAAATTGTTGGTACTCTTCTAGGATTTGATGACTTTGTCAGTATCCTTTTAAAAGGTGGTGGTGGTATAGGTTTTTCTTAAGTAATAACATAAGAACTATAGATAATCAGTATATTTGTGATTATTATAATAAAAATCAGTTCATTCTCAGGGAACTTATGATAATGTTTTAAGAGGTATGTATTGAAAGACGGTAAAGTTCCTATCAACAACAAGCATTTTGAATTTGAGCCATTGTGTTAAACATTATAATTAAACTGAGCAGGCGAGCCCAGTGGCTCACGCCTGTAATCCCAGCACTTTGGGAGGGCGAGGTGGGTGGATCGCTTGAGCCCAGGAGTTTGAGACCAGCCTGGGCAAGATGATGAAACCCTGTCTCCACAAAAATTACAAAAATTAGCTGGGCATGGTGACGTACACTTGTGGGCCCAGCTAATCTCCGGGGCTAAGGCAGGAGGATCCTTTAAGCCCAAAAGGTGGAGGCTGCAGTGAGGTGTGATTGTACCACTGCATTTAAGCCTGGATGACAGAGCGAGACTTTGTCTCAAAAAAAAAAAAAAAACAAAAAACGAAAACAAAAACAAAAAAAGCTGAACAAAGGCAGAAGCGGGAGTAAATTCTGTATTTTCTTAACACCAAATTTCAGATATGGTACTGGAAGATGTCACTGAGTTGTGAGTAGTGTTAAAGAATTGGGGGGAATCTCTTCTTAATTAAAGACAGTTTTACTACTTTTGAGTAAAATTATTTATGAGAAAACATTACCTGTTGGTGGAATAAAGTTAAAGATAGAAGTTTTATCTGTTTGCTTGTAAAATTGGATCAGAGTGTTACTACCTTAATGTAATTATTAGTAAACGCCTAGAAAATTAGTGGAGACACAGTTTTAAGGTAGAAGATAACAAAAAGAGCCAGGAATTTTAGGGTTCAGGTCAAATCAAGGAACTGATAGTAAGAGCATTTAGGCTGGACATGGTGGCTCACCCCTGTAATCCTAGCACTCTGGAAGGCCAAAGGAGGAGGATTGAGCCTGGGAGTTTGAGACCAGCCTGGGCAACAAAGGGAGACCCCTGTCTCTATAAAAAATTTAAAAATTATCTGGGTATGGTGGGGGGCAGCTGTAGTCCTAGCTGCTCTGGAGGGTGAGGATCCCTTGAGCCCAGGAGTTCTAGGCTACAGTGAACTATGATTGTACCACTGTACTCAGGCTGGGCAATAGAGCAAGACCCTGTCTCTTAAAAAAAAAAAAACCCAAAAAACATTTCATTTCATATTTGATCTCCTGGGCAAGCTTTCACTTCTTTTTATGAAGCTCTGTCTGATAGACGTGGGTCTTAGGTCAGTGAGTTCATTCTGTTGCTTTTAATGAAGGTTACATTACCTAGTGGATAACCTTTGTATCTGAAAATTGTCGATATAATTGCCCAACCTCAGAGTAATTTGTATACAAGGATAACCTTTTTAGGGAGGGTAAGTATTTCCAAAATGTTGGCTTTGATTTTCACTGTTTATCCTGACTGTATTTTATCTATTCATTTAGTGAAATCACACCAGAAGGAAGAAGGATTACTAAATTAGATCAGATTTTGCTAAATGGAAATAATATAACAATGGTAAGACACATTGAAACTGTTTTATTTTGATGGGAGCCCATTTTTCTGGGGCAGTGATTACAGAACTAACCTTAATGTTGCTTGCTTGACTAAATGATCATGGCCCAGTGGTGCATAAGATGGGAAGGGGGTTCTCTGTGGTCAGGGCCCTAAAGCTCAGCTATTGAAGAGGCATTGGGTCTAAAGGTTAGTTTGCTTGGAACTTTTAATCGCTGTTGAGATAGTAAGTATTAATTGATGACGTTGGGAATTGTAAATAGATATTGACAATCTGGAGAAAATGGGAATGTGGAGTGCAGGGGACAGGCATAGGTGGCTTAATGAAGAGCAAGGGGTTTTTAGATGACATGGTGGTAGTGTTATTAATAAACTCTTTTTCCTCTTTATGCAGCTGGTTCCTGGAGGAGAAGGACCTGAAGTGTGAATGAGTTTCCTCGACTTAAGATTTTGTTTTGTCTTATAATGACAAGAAAATGGAATTTTTTTTCCCCACTTTCTAATGTTTAAATCCCATAAAGCTAAGTTTCCCGTTAAAGGGAAGTGCTTTGAAGATGTGTACCCATTTTTGTAAGTTAATCATGATTATCCTGGAAAAAGAAGAAAAGAGCTTCTTCTTTGTAGATGAAAATAAAGGTGTTTTTGGTTAACTGTCATTTTGTTTATTGTACTGCAGTAGCCAGTGGAACAAAGATTGTAGTTATTTTGCCACTTACTTTTCTGTCATAATATGCTTATTTGTTTTCTCATTTACATGACCATTTGATTCTCAAACAAAAGTTGTTCCAAACAAAATGATGAACTTTGATTTGAACAGGTGCATTTAAACAACCGGAAATGATCACTTAGAAAATTCAGTTAAAATGCTGTTGTTTTGTAATGAGGATTTTTCTACTGATTTCAAATTCCATGAACTCCTATTGAAAACAAACAATGTACAGGTAATATATGCACATTGTAGAAATGCAGGAATTATCTATTGGAATTACCCTAAAGATAGAAATTTTATCTATTTGCTTATAAGATTGGTTCAGAAGGTTATTACCTTAATGTAGTTATTACTGAATTGCCAGGAAATGAGTGGAGACAGAGCTTTAAGATAAAGGATACTAAAAACAGCTAAGAACTCTAGGACTTAGGTCAAATCATGGAAGTGATAATAAGATCATTGAACTGTATAAATTAAGTCAAACTCTTGTTAAAAACAAACAGGTAATATATGCACATTGTAGAATTGTAGGTAAGCAAAAAGGAGAAGGTTGATCATGCTTTGCTGTATGTCTTCGTAGACTTTCTCAGTGCACTCTCAGTACACATTTTATTTTACTTGCTCATCCTGATTATACTCTTTTTACCCTCCACTTAAGTCATTTTTTGAATTTAAATGGCGAATATCTTTCTGTGTCAATTATTTCAGCATCGATGTGTACATAGTATTAAATGGATTTACTATAAATTATTTAGCCTATTCTTACTGGCCACAGTAGTCTAACTAGATCTTTTTTTTTTTTTTTTTTTTGAGACGGAGTCTCGCTCTGTCGCCCAGGCTGGAGTGCAGTGGCGCGATCTCTGCTCACTGCAAGCTCCGCCTCCCGGGTTCACGCCATTCTCCTGCCTCAGCCTCTCCGAGTAGCTGGGACTACAGGCACCCGCCACCACGCCCGGCTAATTTTTTTTTGTATTTTTAGTAGAGACGGGGTTTCACCGTGGTCTCGATCTCCTGACCTCGTGATCCGCCCGCCTCGGCCTCCCAAAGTGCTGGGATTACAAGCGTGAGCCACTGCGCCCGGCCTCTAACTAGATCTTTATACATTTTTATTTTTCTAGAATAAACTAAAAAATGTGTAAGATCAAAGGGTGTATATTGTGTTGCCAAGAAAAAGTTTGTGCCAATGTGTATTTTTGCCAGGAGTCTTTCATAGTACCATTTATATCCTTCCCAGCATTAGCTGTGTTCTACCTTCTCTCCTCTTTGCCATTTTTACAAGCAAAACCTGGCATGTCTAAAGTTTTCTTTTCCTTTTTTTTTTTTTTTTTTTTGTGTGTGTGTTTTGGAGAGTCTCGCTGGAGTGCAGGGCACGATCGACCTTGGCTCCCTGCAACCTCCAGTCAGGCTGGCGTTCCATGTCACGATATCAGCGTGACCTCCGCCTCCCAGGTTCAAGTGATTCTCCTGCCTCACCCTCCCGAGTAGCTGGGATTACAGGTGGGCGCCACCACTCCCATCTGATTTTTATATTTTTAGAGAGATGGGGTTTTACCTTGTTGGACAGGCTGGTCTTGAACTCCTGACCTCTAGCGCTCCACCTGCCTCAGCTTCCCAAAGTGCTGGTATTAAAGGCATGAGCCACCAGGCCTGGCCTAAAATTTTCTTGATTAATTTTGATCTCATTTGTATTTTGTAAATGACTTATCTGATGAGGCTTTTGCCATTGAGATGTTTTTTTTTTCTTACTAATTTGTAAGAATTCTTGATGGGTTTCTCTTAGTCATGTATTTTGCTAATAATTTCCCTAGTTTGTAGTTTGCCACTTAGTGCTATTTTTGACATAAATGATGTATTTTAATGTAGTTGCATGTTGACCTAGTCCATTATGGTTTTTGTATTTGGTCCACGTGGATTGGAAAGACCTTTGCTTTGATTATTCTTTTCTTTGGGCACTTTATGTTTTCTGCGTTTGATTTAAATCTGGAATCTATCTGGAATTTTGGTATTACCACATGGAAAAAGGATCCAACCTTATTTTCCAAAACACAAAGCACTGATTTGTAGTTTTTTCTGATTTACATGTTGTCAGTACTACTGCCTTGGCTAATTTCAAGCTACCAAGGCTTTAACAACTGGTTTGCAAAATTCTCAAGGATTTGACAGTTGATTCTCAGGAGCCAGTATGAGCTGGTTGCCCCACACTTTGCTTCTTTTTTTTTTTTTTTTTTAGGTTTCAAATGTACGTTATTTCTTCAATAATGCCATATCTTAATGGGTACACAGTGCTTTAATTTGGCATCAATTATGAGCTGTTTTTTAAACAATTCATTTTTACACCAGCTGGGATGATTACTGATTCCTCCATTCCTTTGGGGTAACTCTGCCAACAGGGGACAGGTTCCATTCTATTCCGACTTGTGTTGCTACATATGTCCATGTAACAATACAGAAAGTGGCTCCACTAGCTAATACAGCATTACCGTATTTGTCATGAAAATCAGGTGTACGTTTCTGGTGGCTCTGCCTTGCCATTGTTTGCTGAATGCTTCGAACTTGGAGACGATTTAGTGCGTTTTTGACCAAGGGAAACATCGTGAAGGTGAAGCTAGAACTGCGGCAACACAGCTGCTGCTTTGGTGCAAATTCGCTTCAGGTACCCTTGAAGACAGCTGAAAAACCCACACTTTGCTTCTACCTCTTGGGGGCAATGCTTTCCCTCCACTGTTGTTTCTTTCCCTTTGGAGGGGAGTAAATGATGTAACACCTGCTTCTTTCCACCCCTTTCTTATTTGCTATCCCAGGGGAGCTAATGGTCATACCCAAGCTCTTCCTTTTTTCATCCTAGGAGTTAGGCCAGGTGCAGTGGCTCATGTCTGTAATCCCAGTGCTTGTAGGTGGTCGGGGTGGAGGGATAGATTGAGGCCAGGAGTTGGAGACTCAGCCTGGGCTATATAGTGAGACCCTGTCTCTACCAAAAATTTTAAAAAATTAGTGTGGTGTGGTAGTGTGCATGCACCTGTAGTCCTACATACTTGGGAGGCTGAGGCAGGAGAATTGCTTGAGCCTGGGAGTTTGAGATTTCAGTGGGCTGTGATTGCACCACTGTACTCCAGCCTGGGTGACAGTGAGACCCTGCCTCAAAACCTACAATGAAACGCCATTTCATGGGCGCTATAGGATGGCTATAATTATAAAAAATTGTAACAAATACTGTACAAAAATTAATGTAACAAGTATTGGCTGGGATATGAAGAAATTAGAGCCCCAGTACCTTGTTGGTGCGAATATAAAATGATGCATGCACTGTGGAAAATAATTTGATGATTCCTCAAAAAGTTAAACAGAATTACCAGATGACCCTGCAACTCCTCTCCTCAGTTCATACCCAAGAGAACTAAAAACATGTCTGCACAAAAACTTGTATGAACGTTCACGGCAGCATTATTCCTAATGCCCCAAAGTGGAAGCAACCCAAATGTCCATCGATGGATGGATGGATAAATGAAATGCGGTACATTCATACAATAGAATATTATCTATCTGTAAAAATGAATGAAGTACTTGTGTATGCCACAACGTGGATGAACTGTAACAACATTATGCTAAGTGAAAGAAGCCAGGCACAAAAGACCACATAGTTCATTTATATGATCCAGAACAGGCAAATTCACAGAAATAGACAACTATATTAGTGACTGCTAATGGGTATGGGTTTGCTTTTTGGGGTGATGAAAATGTTCTGGGATTAGATGGTAGCACAACCTTGTGAATATACTAAAAAGCACTGAACTGTAACCTTAAAAGGGTAGATTTCATGTTACATGAATTACATGTCAATTTTTAAAAAGTGATGTATCTGAGGCATATCTAGTGTAACTTCTGAGGCCCTAAAGAAATTACTTTCCCATGAGTGACAGCTTGGGTTGTGGCTGCTGAAAGGACTTTAACCACCTGAGCATCAAAGCCCCCTCTGGTTAAGACTGAACAGAATAAGGATTTGGGGAAGGTTGTTTTGGGCATTTAACTTAAGAATGTTGGACATTTTTTGTTTGTTTTGAGACAAGGTCTTGCTCTGTCACCCAGGCTAGAGCGCAGTGGTGTGATCAGTGCTCACTGCAGCTTCGAACCACTGGGATCAAGCGATTCTCCCTGCTTAGCCTCCCAGGTAGCTGGATCCACAGGCACGTGCCACCATGCCCAGCTATCTTTTCTCTTTTTTTAAAGATAGGGTCTTGCTCTGTCACCCAGACTGGAGTGCAGTGGTCATGGCTCACTGTAGCCTCGACTTCTCGGGCTCCGGTGATCCTCCCACACTACAGGTGCACACCCCCACACCTGGCTAATTTTTTGTATTTTTGATAGAGACCGGGTCTTGTCATATTGCCCAGGCTGGTCTCAAACTCCTAGGCTCAAGTGATCAACTCGCCTCGGCCTCCCAAAGTGCTGGGATTACAGTTGTGAGCCACCGTGCCTGGCCTAATTTTTTAATATTTTGTAGAGACAGGGTGTCACCGTGTTGCCTAGGCTGGTTGATTCTTAACTTACAAAAATAAGGGTATTTAGTTTTGGATTTTAATTCTAGTGGAGTTTAACACTTTTGGACTTTGATTTGGAAGGATGTTTAATTTTTGAATTCCAGTAAATTTGATAATGGCAGAGGGATTATATGTAGATTTGGGCATCTCTGCTGTTGGCATTTTATTATTGGGTGTTGGTGTGCTGATATGCCAGGTTAGACCATTTATTAGTTGGGGTTCTCCAGAGACAACCAATAATATATGTATATAGACATATAAGGGGATTTATTAGGAGAATTGGTTCATGCGATTACGGAGGCTGGGAAACCCCAAAACAGGCTGTCTGCAAGCTGGAGACCTTGATGTGGCTCAGTCCAAGTCCAAAGACCTCAGAACTTGGGTTGCTGATGATAAAATTCTCAGTCTGAGGCTGAAGGCCTGAGAACCCAGGGGGCTACTGGTGTAAGTCCTGGAGTCCAGAGGTCTCCTAGAGTTGGGATCACTCTTCCTTCTCTGTCCTCAGAGGACACCATCATCAGAACATCAGGAGTTCTTATATCCAAGGACAGAGAAGGAAGAGTTATCCCAGCTCTAGGAGGGAGACAGACATGTTGCCTTTTCTGTGTTTTTGCTCTCTTTGGACCCTCTGTCAACTGAATGCTGGCCCACATTGAAGGTTCATCTCACCTAGTCTACTCAGACTCACACCCTAAAGTAATCTGCAAACACCCTCATAAACACAGCCAAATAATACTTTACTAGGTTTCTAGATATCCTTAATCCAGTTAACTTGACACCTAAAATTAGCCATCACAGACCATGTTGCAGTATCAGGAGGACCAGAGAGAGACCTTGGGGTGTATACAGGAGGATATATTTGTTATTGAGTGTACTCAGACCCTGCAGACTTAACGTTCAAAGACTGGGCCCAGAACAAAGACAGCACTTGATTTTATGCACACTTCACAAAAGGGGGTGGGCTAGCTTGAAGCAAGCTTACAGTGGCCTGAAAGCAGGGATACAGAGGCAGGACAAAGATAGTTAATCAAATTGTAACAGATCATAACTCAGGATTACACATGACCATTGCCAATCAACCCAGATGTCTGTTATCTAGGTTTTGCCTAGGCACGGGCTTATCCTATAACCTTCACTATGGCCCCCAGGTGGCCATAACACAGGCCTGCTCAGAGGCTCTGACCTTCACTCTATTGCTTAGATAAAATAGAATATTTGAAGTCACTGGTTACAGAGAACAGGAATCTATAAACTCATTCCATAAAACGAAGGAAAATTTGCTTTTCTTCTCCGTATGTTGAGGGAATGCTGGGAGAGTTTCCAGAGCACATTAGATAATATTATCAAGACTTCCTGGGTCTGGGTTGTGCCTTTTGCTGCCTCTGGGACAAGTCAGCCTGATACAGGAAAACTTATTTCTCTTTCTTTTTAAGTTTATTTTTCTTTAATTTCCTGCCTCAACCATGTGGTGGGCATACTTTGGGGTGGGAAATGGAGTGAATTTTCAGACTTAGAATTACAGAAGCCTTGGAGTTGCCTGAATTAATATATTATTCTGACTCTGTTTAGAGCCTTTTGGGGCAAAATCTAAACTGCTTCCAGTGATCCCAATAGCAGTTGGATTTGGGAGTGATAGACTGTGTTCTTCTCTATGGCTCTAATGGTTAAGTTCAGTGAGTGAAAAGAACAAAAAGATGGGGAATGTAAGGGAATAATGCTTCTTTTCTACCTCTGATATTTTCTTCTACATGAAAGTTTAATTAATGTAACACATCTGCCCTCTCTCTGTCCTTTTATTCTGTATGCCCAGAGACATGCAGACTGAGTTGCCTGAGGGAGTGTGGGTTCTGCTCTGCTTTTTCCTGTAAGTTTTAGAGGTGTCTGCTTCCACATGAAGAAGTCTGGGGTGGTCTGTGGTTTGCCTGTGGTTTGGTGGGTACATCTGAATAATTCTGGAGTTCCAAACAAAGAAGTTAACTACAGTCTGTAGATATAAGTTACATCATCCAATGTAGTAGTAATAACAATGACCGCTGTCTGTTTACTACTTTGCCTTTGTTCTCAATTGGTTCAGAACTCAATTGTGGAAGAAGAGTGCTAATTATTGGCCCCTCAAGACTCCAATAGCCTTCGAGTCTTTGCTGTACTGAGACAAAACCTCCTCTGCCTTCCTGCCTGCCTCCCATCTCTACCCTGTCATATCTGTCCATCCCAGCCATCAGACCATCAGAGCAACTGACTGATTGATCTAAAATGCAGGATATGGTCATGCTGTGTTTGGCTTTTTTTTTTGAGACGGAGTTTTGCTCTTGTTGCCCAGGCTGGAGTGCCATGGCATGATCTTGGCTCACAGCAACCTCTGCCTCCCATGTTCAAGCGATTCTCCTGCCTCAGCCTCCTGAGTAGCTGGGATTACAGGTATGAGTTACCATGCCTCGCTAATTTTGTATTTTTAGTAGAGACGGGGTTTCTCCATGTTGGTCAGGCTGGTCTTGAACTCCCAACCTCAGGTGATCCACCCCCCTTGGCCTCCCAAAGTGCTGGGATTACAGGCTTAAGCCACTCCACCCGGCCGGCTTTCAAACCTTTCAGTAAGTTGCCTTCTATACAATGAAAGGCCAGGTTCCTTAACAGGTTACCATGAGGGGTGCCTATTGACCTTCTCAGCCACATCTCAGTCTTGCCTTCATAGCACAGAATTTATAACACTGGCTGTTTCCCCTCTTTGGCCTTTGGCTTTACTCATGTTGGACTTTTGTGGGAAGAGCCTTATCTCCAAACCTATCTTCATTTGGTTTACTTGTATTCAAGACTAGGCTCAAATGTCTCTTCCTCCAGAAAGTCCTGTATCACTACTCAATGCTTATATAGGACAGGCCATGGAGGCTTTTGTTATACCGTGAAACTGTCTTGAGTAGCTACTCTCTCCTAGAAAAATAACAGCCTCAAGCAGTTCATACCATGCACAGTCCTGGTTTCAAAGGAAACAAATCCTATTACACTGTTGGACCATAGACTAGAGTATGGGCCACCATCATCTGAGTATGTTGAGTTTGGCTGGTGTGGTAGATTGGCCCTCAGTGCAGTGATGCAAGTGGGCTTCTGGCTGTTACCTGGGAAGATCAGAGGCAGAAGCTTCGGAGCTCTAGCAGGGTCCTGGTGCTCTATGAGTACCACACTTGGAAGACAGCAGGCCTCCTGGCTGACATCTCTCTAAGAAGTGGAGCTGGTACTTCTCACATCAACCCGACACCCAAATTCACGCTCTATGTACTTCTGTCACAGGGAGTTGAGGTTAGTGGGCATGAGGCTGGAATAGAGAGTGGTCAGAAAACAGAACTCATCTACTTTATCCAGGAGTGACCCTGACTGAATCTTTGCTTTATTAGACATTTCATTCTTGAATTTAAGAAAAATCATGCATAACACCAGCTGACCACAAGAGGACACTGTGGAGCTAGGCAGGCAGCTAGTTGCTAGAGCCAAGGCTTTTTAGTTTTCCCCAGAGCCTCATTTGAACTCAGGTTTCTTGTCTCATACTCTGCTGAACTTACTATTGGATCACACCACAAGGGCAGGTAAAGGGTTGAATATACTACTATTTCACGCCTCCTTCCTTTTTTTTTTTTTTTTCAAAAGAGGAATCTGTTTTTCATCCATTTATTTCATATTTTCTATATAAGGTGTCTTTTCTATTGTAAAATACTGTCTTTCAGCAGGTAGTGTTGTGAATGAAAACATGGGCTGTAGAATCAGACTTACCTTGACTCTAATTTTACCCTGATTTGTTAATCACGTGATTTGGGGCAGGTGACTTAACCTCTCTAACCTCAATTTCTTCATTCATAAATTGGGAATAATAAGCACCTCTCAAGGTTGTAACGATTGACAATACAAGGTATGTAAATCATCCAGTATAGTTTCAATTACATAGTAAGGGCTTAATAAATGGTGCTAGTTATTATCATTATTTAAAGAGCCTCTGAAGCAACTTATTTTTACAGGTTTTCCATCACAGCAATTCCTTGTCAACAGTTGGAGCAACCTATCACTTAGTCCATAACAGTTACCTCTAGAATAGAACCCCTAGTTATTTTTTTATTTTTATTTTTTCTGAGACAGGGTCTCGCTCTGTCACCCAGACTGGAGTGCAGTGGCACGACCTTGCCTCCTGGGTTCAAGCGATTCTCCCGCCTCAGCCTCCCTAGTATCTGGGACTACAGGCACGAGCCACCATGCCCAGCTAATTTTTGTATTTTTAGTAGAGACGGGGTTTCACCATGTTGGTCAGGCTGGTCTCAAACTCCTGACCTCGTGATCTGCCCACCTTGGCCTCCCAAAGTGCTGGGGTTATAGGCGTGAGCCACCGCTCCTGGCCCCTAGTTATTTTTAAATCTTCTGTTACACAAAGCACAGTGCTTGGGGCACAAGGGCTCAGATAATATTTGTTGAATTAAGATGGTTACTAAGAATGCAGGCTTTATTAATTGGAAAATAATTGAACTCACAAAGCAACCAGGTTTAAGATAGTAAGGGGAGTGAAATAAAGAGGTGGAAGATTTCAAAATATGTTCCTGGTTGAAGGGGTGGCCTGCCCCTCCACACCTGTGGGTATTTCTAGTCGGGTAGGATGAGAGACGGAGCAAATAAATAAGACACAGAGACAAAGTATAGAGGAACAACAGTGGGTCCAGGGGACCGGCACTCAGCACACCAAGGACCTGCACCGGAACTGGCCTCTGAGTTCCCTCAGTTTTTATTGATTATTATTTTCATTATTTCAGCAAAAAGGAATGTAGTAGGAGAGCAGGGTGATAATAAGGAGAAGGTCAGCAAAAAACATGTGAGCAAAAGAATCTATGTCATAATTAGGTTCAAGGGAAGGTACTATGCCTAGATGTGCACGTAAGCCAGATTTATGTTTCTCTCCACCCAAACATCTCAGCGGAGTAAAGAATAACAAAGCAGCATTACTGCAAACATGTCTTGCCTCCCACCATAGGGCGGTTTTTCTCCTATCTCAGAATTGAACAAATGTACAATCGGGTTTTATACCGAGACATTCAGTTCCCAGGGGCAGGCAGGAGACAGTGGCTTTCCTCTATCTCAACTGCAAGAGGCTTTCCTCTTTTACTAATCCACCTCAGCACAGACCCTTTACGGGTGTCGGGCTGGGGGACAGTCAGGTCTTTCTCATCCCACGAGGCCATATTTCAGACTATCACATGGGGAGAAACCTTGGACAATACCCCGCTTTCAAGGGCAGAGGTCCCTAGGGCTTTCCACAATGTATTGTGCCCCTGGTTTATTGAGACTAGAGAATGGCGATGACTTTTACCAAGTATACTGCTTGTAAACATGTTGTTAACAAGGCATGTCCTGCACAGCCTAGATCCCTTAAACCTTGATTTTATACAACACATGTTTTTGTGAGCTCCAGGGTGGGTCAAAGTGGCTGGGGCAAAGCTACAAATTAACAACATCTAAGCAAAGCAATTGTTTAAAGTACAGGTCTTTTTCAAAATGGAGTCTCTTAAGTCTTCCCTTTCTACATAGACACAGTGACAGTCTGATCTCTCTTTCTTTTCCCTACACCTGGTTATCATTAATTCATTAATAAAACAATCATTTATTGAGTATCACTTTGTGCCTGCCCTCCAGAAGCTCACTGCCTGGCCAGGGAGCTAGAGATTCCCTACATGTGATATGATATCATGAATATGTTAGCCTTTTCAGCTTGTAAAGAGGAGAGGGCTAGATTATGCTTGTGGTGGGAATGGGAAGCAGGAAAGACATCTATGCTAGATAGTCTCTGTCTGCCCCATCCATTCCCTGTTCTGTGTCCTGGGATGCTGAATCCAGCCTACTGTGCGGCCTGTGCTCAGTTGCCCTCTGTGACGGGTTGGGAGATCAGAGGGTGGAAAGAGAGAGTGGCTGAAGCATTTCTTCTCTGGCATGTTCTTGCTTCAGCACTCTGTCTCAGCAGTGGCTGAGCCTCCCCATGACTGCAGCACACACTGGCAACTCCTCTTCCTTGTCTCTAGCTCACTTTCTTTTTTTTCTTTTTCTTTTAAGCTCTGGCAAGAAGTCTCTAGCTCTCTCTTTTTTTTAAATTACAGCAAGTATTACCTGATAATAATCATTATTATTTTATTTATTTATTTATTGAGACAGAGTCTTGCTCTGTCACCAGGCTGGAGTGCAGTGGTGTGATCTCGGCTCACTGCAACCTCTGCCTCCTGGGTTCAAGAGATTCTCCTGCCCCAGCCTCCTGAGTAGCTGGAACTCAGGCGCACGCCACCATGCCCAGCTAATTTTTGTATTTTTAGTAGAGATAGGGTTTCACCATGTTGGCCAGGATAGTCTTGATCTCTTGACCTCGTGATGCACCCGCCTCGGCCTCCCAGAGTGCTGGGATTACAGGCATGAGCCACTGCGCCCAGCCTATTATTATTTTATTAAAGCAAAGAAGTCTTTATCTCTCAAAGGGCTCTACTAACACTGTCTCCTCTCCTAATCCCATTCAGTCCTGGGGTAGTAATGGCTTCCCACATTTGCCATTGTCTGGGGGCCTCACAGTTCCTCGATCATTTTGTTATGCTGCCTTTATCTTCGTGAGCAATCCTTTCATTAAATAAAGTCTCTTCATCTGAACCTTGCTAGGCCAGATTGACATAGCATCCTAGAGGAGGAGATCCTTGAGCTGGGCCTTGGCAAATGAGCAGGTACATGTTAGGCAGAGAAGAGGGACAAAGGGAATAGGAAGGGAGATGTGAAGGATTTGGCATTAGGAGCTGTGAGTGATGTGAAGTAGCTGGAATACAAGGTGCATCTGAAAATCAGGTTTGCCTGAGTCAGAATGAGCCTTGGCAACTTCTGGAGGGTGGAGTTAAGGCATTTTCTTCTTTAAAGGACCTGTTTGCACCATCTGGTTTACAAGGAGGATGGGGAATCTTTTGGCGGTTGCAGGTTCAGATCTATTCAGCTTTTCCTGGTGAATTTAGAGGAGAGTGCTTTGGAAGCCAGGATGAAGGGATGATTTCAGAGGTCTGGAGGTTTTATCACAGGGGAATAAAGAGTCATAGGTATGATGAAGTGGCTTCAAAAAACAGCATGAGTTCAGAAAGGAGTAAAGATCCCGGGAGAGCATAGTGACTCTGCTTGACAAAGCTAAATCTCCTCCCCTGGAGAGGAGAGGGTTTAAGTAAAAACCAAAACCAAACCAGTGACAAGAGCTGCACAGCTTCCAGATGTAAACTATGCATCTTCTGGGCCCAGTATTTTTCCCTGGGCCCCTTGATAGGAAGGAGTCTGGGAACTGTGTCAGCCACACACAGGAGAAGAAGGGAGGTCAACAGTTTGGAAAGGGAGATGGAAGGGCAATCAGGAAACTTGAGTTTGTCACCAAGTGGCTGTGTAACCTTGGGGCAAGTCACTCTTTTTTCTTTCAGGGCTTCAACATTTTTACCTATAAAACACGAGTGAAGCTGAATGTTTGGGTTCCTTTCTAGCACTGACTCTCTATCTTGGTTGTCTGCACTTCAGTGGAAGAGGATATCAGCCCAGGGCCTGAGGCCTCAGTAGGGAGAAGGGGAGGTTGACTTCTGGTGAGGGGACATGTCCTTGGGGCTCAGACATGCTCCCTCTTCCCTGTAACCATGGGCACCCCATCACTGCTATCACTGCTGGCCATGCTGTGTTTGGAATCTGAGGTGAATTGGGAGCCTTTGGGAACTTGGGAGCCTGTCCCCACATCTGTGGATTGCTCTGACTTAATGTCCTGTGGGAATTTAGCAGTTTTAGACATGATAACTAATCTTTTTTTTTCAGATGGAGTCTCGCTCTTTTGCCCAGGCCGCAGTGCGGTGGCGCTATCTTGGCTCACTGCAAGCTCCGCCTCTTGGGTTCACGCCATTCTCCTGCCTCAGCCTCCTGAGTGGCTGGGACTATAGGCGCCCGCCAGGGTGCCTGGCTCTTTTTTTTTTTTTTTTTTTTTTTTTTTTGATTTTTAGTAGAGACGGGGTTTCACCGTGATAGCCAGAATGGTCTCGATCTCCTGACCTCGTGATCTGCCTGCCTCGGCCTCCCAAAGTGCTGGGATTACAGGCGTGAGCCACTGCACCCAGCCTTTTTTTTTTTTTTTTGAGGCAGGGTCTTGCTGTGTTGCCCAGTCTGGAGTGCAGTGGCACAATCTTGGCTCACTGCAACCTCTGCCTCCCAGGCTCAAGCCATCCTTCTGCCTCAGCCTCCTGACTAGCTGGGACTACAGGCAAGTGCCTGGCTAATTTTTTGGTATTTTTTGTAGAAATGGGGTTTCACCATGTTGCTCAGGCTGGTCTGGAACTCCTGGACTCAAGCCATCCTCCCGCCTTGGCCTCCTAAAGCACTGGGATTATAGGCATGAACCACTGTGCCCGGCCACTGTAGCTAATCTTTTAAAGCTGTAATGCTCCTTGCTTTCCTTGCTTCCTTCTCCTTTTCTCTTCTGTTTCAATGAGAACAAACTTGAAAACCATCAGACTGAACGCCACTTCAAGAGGAATCATGGGCCGGGCACGGTGGCTCACGCCTGTAATCCCAGCATTTTGGGAGGCCGAGGCGGGCAGATCATGAGGTCAGGAGGTCGAGACCATCCTGGCTAACACAGTGAAACCTCGTCTCTACTAAAAATACAAAAAAAAAAAATTAGCCAGGCAAGGTGGCGGGCGCCTGTAGTCCCAGCTACTCGGGAGGCTGAGGCAGGAGAATGGCGTGAACCCCGGGGGCGGAGCCTGCAGTGAGCCGAGATCGCGCCACTGCACTCCAGCCTGGGCGACAGCGAGACTCCGTCTCAAAAAAAAAAAAAAAAAAAAGAAATCATGATCTGGTGTAGAAGCCCTAATGCTACAGACTGAGTGAGCTCCGGCAAGCTATTTTCCCTCTTTGGATCTTGGTTTTCTCATCTTTTAAGCCAAAGCAATGACTCAGACCTTTCTTACTCCACACAGTTACTCTGGAGATCCAAAGGGCTCATAGATGCGAAATGCTTTAACTTGAATAACTTTCCATGTTGACATGAGGGCTAACTGGATCCCTATTCCTTCATGATTGGATATCAGCTGGTAACATCCTGACTGGCTTTTACATCTATACTGCTTTCCAAAAAGAGCTGTGGCATCCTATAAAATAATTTATCATTGTATCTACTATAACAATAGGGAAATGTACTAGAATAGAAGATCGTGGCCATGGGGTGTGGTTACTCAGATGTGGGTCATGGGCTCTCCTGTCTCCTCTGTTCTCTGGGAAGGACTCTACTTACCTCTTTTCATGCATTTTTTTGTGTCCATAATTGCTGTTTCTTGGGCCACAGGTCCCATTCATACTTCCTCGTAGTAACCCTGTTATTTGTCATTGGTTTTAGCCAGCTCCACAGTCAGCATCTCATGAGGGTAATAAGAAGTGGGAAGGACCTTATTTTTTCCTGTACTGAATTGCCTGGAGAGCATCTCTTGTTGATTGCAGCTGGAAGTGTGACATTTAGTTAGTGGAGAAACTTGAGTCAGGCACGCGGCAGCCTGTGCCAGCAGGAGGGTGAGAAAGGGCTGAGGAAGGAGGGAAATGCTCAGTGAAGTAATTTGGCCCAGGTGTTTTCCTGGATCCAGGCTGGGTGTTCACATCACCACAGGTGGGGACTGTAGATGCTCAAGGAATTTTCCATTGTGATAGAAACCACAAAAGAGCATGCATAGACACCTAGTTTCTTCTATTCCATCTGACACCTGTGTTGGGAAAATAAACTCCGAGAGGTGAGCACCTCACCCAAGGACTTCCTGCTTTCCCAGTGACTAGTGCTTGAGGATGACACAGGCCTGCATTGAGATCTGTGGCTTCTCAAGGCACAGGTCTAGAGTGGTGGGATGAGCTGGAAAGGAGCTTACATCACCTCTAGGCCCAGTCCCTCACTTTATAGGTGGGGAGACCTAGGCTCAAAGAGAGGCCTTAACTTGATAAGGGATTCAGGGGCTGTGCTGGAACTGGTGCTTAGATCATTGGAACCTAATTCAGAGCTCTTGGCTGTGCCTCTCCACCTCTGTGACTGGATGATGATGGTTGGGTTACCCTGGATAAAATTACCTTCCTCTCCCCCAGAGGCTGAAACCGCTTGTGTCCGAACTCTTGCACTTTCTCCGTGGGTATCATAGAGATACTCATTTCTAGCTTATTTCTAAAGAGCCATCTTTTCCCTGCAGGTGCATTACTACTCAGAGTGATGCCTCTTCCAACTCACAGCCCCTGGGACCTTGAGAAATGCTGACAATCAGCAGCAGAAGACAAATGATATGGGGGGATCAGGAGAGGGACTTCGATGGGACAGGAGCCTGCAAGGAAGAGGGCCCAAGGAGGAATTTAAAGGCAGCTTGGGGATGGGGTGGGGGAATCTGGCTTCTAATACCGTTTTGTCATTTCTCAATTGTGTGACCTTGGAGAAGTTACTTAATATCTCTAAGCCTTGGTGCCCTACTCTGCAAAATGGGGATGGTAACACGTACTTCAGGGTTATATGAGAATGATATGAAATACTGTATTCGATAATATATATTATATTATAGATGTAATATATAAGGGCTAATATATATGAAATATATGTGATATGAGAGCACCCCACGGTGCGGGATGGGCAGTAGGTGCTCCACAGGAGGGAGTTTCTTCATTCCTGGCAACAGCTGCAGTGCCTGGAGTGCCTCCTGTCTTCCTCCCTTTGCAGAGCTCCCTACCCTCAAGACTTCTCCAATTGTGCGGGTGACATGTTACAGTGACAAAGGTTAAGCAGTATTTTTTTTTAAGAAAAATTGGGGTATATTTATTGGTTCATGTAGTTTAACCTTCCAGTTTCTGGCATGCCTAGCTCCACGGGCTCTGAAGATGTCATCAGGATGCAGCTGTCCATCTCTTTGCCTTATTCTTCTCCTTGTTCTTTCCATTCTCAGGCACGCTCTCCCTGATGGAGATAAGAGCAAGGATGCAGACCCACATTTGGGTGTCAGCAGAAAGCCCAGCAGAAAGACCACCAATAGAAGTGATATTAATATACCATTTTGTAGGGGGCCCTGGCCACCTGCTTTTTGCCTTTGACCATCCACCTCTTTCTAAGTGGCCCCCAGGAAAAATATATGCACAGAAGATTATAAGCATTTTTTCTTGCTTGGGCATGGTGGCAGAAATGGCTGGTTGGCTTCCATTTTTCACTGTTTCCTTCCATGGCTGCTCAGCTAAAGACTACATTTCTATGCCTCTATTTCAGCAAAGTTTAATCATGTAAGAATCATGTCACAAGATCGTGGCCAATGAAGTATGGATGAGGTGGTAGAGGATGAGATGAATGCTGCAGAGGAAAAGGAAGAAGGCAATAGTGGTGCTGCCATACCAGTCGTAGACCACCTACCTGGCCATTTGTATGAGTAAGCCATCTTATTTAACCCACTTGGTTAAGCCTAACCGATACAGGCCCAAATGCAAGCCATAGCGTCCTAGTGATTGAGATCAGACCATACAGAAGACTTCTGCTGCCCAGGTTGGAGGCTGTTTTGGGCCTGGATTCAGAGCTTGTTGGAGACAAGACAGAATTTTCCAAAGCAAGGAAAGTTGGAATAGCTTGCCTCAGGGGAATTCCTGCTCTTAGTTGGTTCAGATGTCTGTGGTCAACAAAGCCTTCAGGGGCTGACTCGCAGAAGCCTGGGAAAAGCTACAGGAATGAAATGAATCCAAAGATTGTTTGACATTATTTTTATCAACTCCTTTACATTTACTTTCCCAGAAAGCCTTTTGAAACCCTGTTTTATTATGAAAATATTCAAACATTCACAAAACTAGAGAAAATACCTATTCCTAGATTCAACAGTGATCAACATAATGCCATATTTGCTTCATCTTTCATTCTTCCTCTTCCTTTTCTCCCTCCTTTTTTCTCTCTGCCCTTCCTTTCTCTCTCTTTTGTTTTTTATTTTGGCTGTGGGTTTGTTTTTTTTTTTTTTTTTTTTTTTGAGACGAGTCTTGCTCTGTCACCCAGGCTGGAGTGCAGTGGTGCAATCTCGGCTCACTACAAGCTCCGCCTCCCGGGCTCACGCCATTCTCGGTCCTCAGCCTGCAGAGTAGCTGGGGCTACAGGAGCACACCACCACGCCCGGCCAATTTTTTGTGTTTTTAGTAGAGGTGGGGTTTCACCGTGTTTGCCAGGAAGGTCTCAATCTCTTGACCTTGTGATCCGCTCACCTCGGCCTTCCAAAGTGGTGGGATTACAGGCGTGAGCCACTGTACAGACTATTGGCTGTAGTTTTTTTTTTTTTTTCAGACAGAGTTTCGCTCTGTCACCCAGGCTGGGTGCAGTGGCGCAATCTCGGCTCACTGCAATCTCCGCCTCCCGGGTTCAAGCAGTTCTCCTGCCTCCGCCTCCCGAGTAGCTGGGACTACGGACGCCCGCCACAGCGACCGGCAATTTTTCTTTTTTGTTGTTGTTGCATTTTTAGTATAGACGGGGTTTCACGGTGTTAGCCAGGATGGTCTCGATCTCCTGACCTTGTGATCCACCTGCCTCGGCCTCCCAAAGTGCCAGGATTACAGGCGTGAGCCACCGCGCACGGCTGGCTGTAGTCTCTTAAAGGAAATCTCTGTCAATATGTCTTTGTATCCCTAAATACTTCTGTATACAATTCTTAAATATAAGCATACTTTCTTATAGGACAATACCATTATTACATATGATAAAATTGGAAGTAATTCATTGATATTATTTAATACCCAGGATTAAAGCTGTATTACATTTACCTAGTTGTCTCAAAACTATGTTTTTACAGTGGGTTTCTGAATTAGGATTCAAGCCAAGTCTATTCATTACATTTGGTTGTTACATCAACAAAACTTTAATGAAAGCTGCCGCAACGACAAGATCTGAAGGATAGGGTTATTATAACTCTGCCTATTCTTGGAGAGTGGACAGCCAGAGGGAGGTAAAGAACAACAGGTCTGGGGATGCACAAGCCAGATAATCCCATCCACAGGTCCCTGATTTGCTCAAAGACATGTGATTTCTTTCATTTTTTATGTTTGCAATAATTAATTCCTGGAGTGGTTCGTTGAAAGTGGACAATGTAAGGGTGAGACACTTCTAGCGTCTGATTTAAATCCAGCTCTTGACTTAACTTATTTAACATATGGGTTCATTTGAAACTCACTGATCTATGGCCTCTTATGTCATGTATGTTGAGTGCCCATTATATGCCAGTGCTGTTTAGAGACAGTAAAAAGAATGGCAAGAGAAGCTAGCGAAAAAGTTCTTAATTAGACGGAGGACACAGGCATGCCCTTTCAGCTGTAGGGCGCTGTACAGGGGAGTGGAAAGAAAGTGCCGTGGGTAGGCCGGGCGCAGTGGCTCATGCCTGTAATCCCAGCACTTTGGGAGGCCGAGGCGGGCGGATCACCTGAGGTTGGGAGTTCAAGACCAGCTTAACCAACATGGAGAAACGCTGTCTCTACTAAAAATACAAAATTAGCCAGGCGTGGTGGCACATGCCTGTAATCCCAGCTACTAGGGAGGCTGAGGCAGAAGAATCGCTTGAACCTGGGAGGCGGAGGTTGCGGTGAGCCGAGATCGCGCCATTGCGCTCCAGCCTGGGCAGTAAGAGTGAAACTTCGTCTCAAAAAAAAAAAAAGAAAAAAGAAAGTGCCATGGGTGCACAAAGGGAAGGGGAAGTGTGATCAGCTCCCCTGGGAGAGGTCAGGAGAGGCTTTCCTGAACAGGTAATCATGGTAATGCATGAAGAGGTAATGCATGTTAATATTTTCCTGCTAGAGGGAAACGCATTCCAAGCAGTGGGAACAGAATAACCCAAGGGACTAAAACTCTAAAATGCAGCGATGATCTTGAGCAGCAATGTTTCAAGTCACATGATGGGTATTTGCCCCCATGAAAATAATTCAGTTTTATCTACAAAATGTGCCTTCAGATTTCAAATAGAGATGAACATACTGTTTAGAACACATTTTGACAATGTTTCCTTTTTAAAAAATCTACTGGGTTGTGCACCATTCGTTCCTGCCCTGCCTCCTATCCCTTCCCAGGCCAAACAAACAATATTAGTTTTTTTTAAATTTTAGATATTTTTATTTCTCCAAATTTGTTATTTATCAGGTGTGAATGAAATAAAAAATATAATTGAGTCCCATCACCATCCTCATGGAAATGGCTTTAAGAGAAAACTGGTCAGATGAATATTATTGCTTCCCATTTTCTTTTCTTTCTTTCTTTTTTTTTTTTTTTTTGAGACAGAGTCTCGCTCTGTTGCCCAGGCTGGAGTGCAGTGATGCCATCTCGGCTCACTGCAACCTCCGCCTCCCAGGTTCAAGGGATTCTCCCGCCTCAGCCTCCTGAGTAGCTGGGATTACAGGCGCGTGCCACACGCTTGGCAAATTTGTTGTATTTTTAGTAGAGATGGGGTTTCACCGTGTTAACCAGGATGGTCTCAATCTCCTGATCTCATGATCCATCCGCCTCAGCCTCCCAAAGTGCTGGGATTACAGGCATGAGCCACCACACCCGGTTTGCTTCCCATTTTCAACCAGTAAATAGTTGCTACTGATAAATTGACAGCCAGGAGTCTGTCGAGAACGCTCAAGATATGTTATATAATACAACATGACTGTTCACAGGGGTGAAAATCCCGGGAAATAACTTATGTGTGCTTCTTGATTTCATCATATAAGACAAGCACAAAAGCACCACCCATGCCTCTGAGAACACTGGACCATGCACCCTTGAGAAAAGCTTTGCCTCCTTCATCACCAGCAATCTTCCTCCAGCAGTCAAGTGTGCCTGTATACATGACGTCAGTTCCTTTGCACCCTGACTGCATCAGCATGCGGCATCGAACGGTGTCAAATGAATGGGAAGTCAACCCAGCAATGGCAGTGACAGTCTGAGTGATCATCCAGCTGATGACGATGTGGGTATTCCTGGGATCTGGAAGCATTCCCTTTGCAGTGTCATAGATACCAAAGTAGGCAGCTCGGCAGATGATAATACCCTGCACAGACAAGTTAAAGCCTTGGTACAGGCCCTTAATCCCATCAGTTTTGTAGATCTTAACCAGGCAGTCACCGAGGCCTCAGAATTCCCTTTCAGCTCCAGCTTTACCCACGTCAGCTGCTAGACAGGTATGGGCAAAATCAAGAGGGTACACAAAACACAAGGATGTGGCCCCAGCGGCACCACCTGATGCCAGATTCCCTGCAAAGTAGATCCCAAACTAGGTCCTCTTGTCCACACTACCCAGGAAGATCTGCTTGTGTTTATCTTTGAAGGCCACGTTAAGAGCCTGGGTGGGGAAGTATCTGATGACATTGACCAGGTTATGGTGCCAGAAGGACAGGACTGCCTGCTCCTTGAGAATATGGACCACGCAGTCTATAATGCCCTTGTATTGCATATCTGCGGTGATCTTCTTGCTGGCATGCTGTACCTCCAGCAACAGCTTGACCCTCTCGATGGGCGCTACCCCCATCTTGGCGATGGCTGCTGCCACTCCACCTGCCAGGAAGTCCTTGGTGAAGGACACAGCTGCATCTGTCATGTTGAAAGTAAAGAGGAGGCAGGCGGCAGGCTGCTGCAGGACGGGACTGGGCCGGGAACTGGCTTTGACGCCAGGGCTGTGGGGAAACAATATTAGTTTTTGTTAAATTCCAAAGCTTCATTTTTTTCCTCAGGTCCCTTTATAACTTCCCAATCTCTCTTCCTTGACTGCTCAAGATAAAACCAAAATATAATGTGAAAAGTATTTCCATTCTTTTAACAAATAAAAACGCCTAAATCAATTACTTTTTACCTTCATGGTTTTGATAATCTATTCATCATGGGTCAGTGACACTTGATAGAAAAGTGGACTTCCGATCTGGTTTAAACCCAAATCAAGGTTGTGTCCTGAGGAATTCTTGAAACTCCATGAATAACCCTGATGCCCTTAGGGAGGAATGAGATGACTGAGTCTAGTGAGAGTGCTATCACCTGAGCAGTGGGACCCAGCTACTTTGTGCAATCAATTGACAAAGTGGGTGGCCTGGAACTCAGAAAGTGTGCACTCACATTCTCATTCGAGTAGCTCTGCAAGGCTAGGACAGATAGGTATGACTCTCTATGCAACGGGCAGAGGAAATACGTGGTGTGGTGTCAAAGTTCTGCACTTGGGGACTTGTCCTGGCTCACAGCCACCATCAAAGTGATATGAAGTAGGTGACATTTAGAGTGTTTTTTCCTTGTGCTAGGCGCTGTTCTAAGCATGCTATTCACAACAACTCAGTGAAGTGGGTTGTATTATTCTCCTCGTATCAATCAAGATTCTCCAGAGAAACTGAACCAGTAGGATGTATGTGTGTACATATTTATCAGGTTGGTGCAAAAGTAATGGCAATTTTTGCCATTTGTATGTGGGTGTGCATATATATATATAGTTCCCTTGAATAAAGTCTGCTTTATTCTTTTTTTTTTGGGACAGGGTCTCTCTCTGTTGCCCAGGCTGGAGTCCAGTGGTGTGATCATGGCTTACTGCAACCTCTGTCTACCTCCTGGGCTCAAGTGATCCTCCCTACTCAGCCTCCCATATAGCTGGGACCACAGGTGCTTGCCACCACACCTGGCTAATTTTTTGCATTTTTGGTAGAGATGGGGCTTTACTGTGTTGCCCAGGCTGGTCTTGAACTCCTGAACTCAAGTAATCCACCCACCTCGGCCTCCCAAAGTGCTGGGATTACAGGCATGAGCCACTGGGTCTGGTTTATTTTTCTTTAACAAAGGTCACAGATAGTTTTTTTTTAACTAAATATATACATATTATATATATACATATATACACGTGTGTGTGTATATATGTATATGTATATATATACATACACATGTATGTGTGTATGTGTATATATGTATATGTATATATACATACACATGTGTATATGTATATATGTATATGTATATATACATACACATGTGTATATGTATATATACATACACATGTGTATATGTATATATGTATATGTATCTATACATACACATGTGTATATATAAATAACAAGTTGTATTTATTATATATTGATAATATATAAATATATATTCATATGTATAATATATATTAACCACTATTCTGCACCATGGCCTAACTGGATGCAACTTCCTCAACTAAATGTGAGGTTTATATGTATACACATACATATATGTGTGTATATATTTTATATATATATTATATATAATGTTTAAAGAAAAATCTATCTGCAACCTTTGTTAAAGAACAATAATGCAGACTTTATTTAAGGGGACTACAGAGACAGGTATGGGAATTACCAAAGTGGTGTTTTATAGTAGGGGTGAGAAACTGGGCTCAACTCTGAATACAACAAGGAAAAGTGGGAATTTATAGCCAAGGAACAGAGTTGGAATTCCAACCCAGGCTCCGCAGCACATGCCCTTAACCTCTGTGCTGCACCACGGCCTAACTGGATGCAACTTCCTCAACTAAGTGTGAGGTTTATAATGCCTGCCTTTCTCTATTCACAGGATTCCTGTCCTTAGTTATTTGCTTTTATTCTGTCTCATTCCAAATTGGATTTGCAGAGGCCCTGAGAAACCAACAAGATAATTCCCATAAAAGTATTTTGAAGACTATTAAGGGAACGAAAGGAAATCAGCATTTACTGTGCACCTGTTTGTGTCAAACACAATGCCGGGCACCTTCACAGTGGTCAAATTTAGCACACACAATAAATGAGAATCCTCTATCAACTGAGATTCTTGGAGGGCAGGACTAGACTTTGCTCTCCAAGTATACTGGATGCTTTTCATTGGGCCTAGAGGAGTGTAGGTGCCCATTAAATGCCTATGAATGAATGGGGTTACTGGCCAGTGATGTAACATGAAGCCAGACAGTTGTTGCTAGGAGCTTCTTGGGTGGGGCAAAGGATTTTATGTGGGATCCAATATCTTCCAGGAGATGAAAGAATGATCCCAGCTCATGTTGCTGTGGAGAGGGAAGGCGGAGTTTTCTCCAGAGAGTGGCTCACTGGGGAAAACATTTGCAGGTGCTCTTGTTAAAATTATCCAGTTCTTTTGTGCAACACAATCCCCAGGCTGGAAAACACTGCCTCATATGTCATATGGTCTTTATAAAACTTGCTCTTCCTGTAGGAAGGTCTCTTCACTTAATAGATACTGAATTCTTTAATCCCCAGCCCTGGGAAGTGTCCCCCTGGAGAGAGGTAACAGGCATAGGTTTCTGCCCTGTGACTTGTTCCATATCAATCCTTCCTCAGATAAACTCAAAGCAACAAAAATAGCCCCTGGCCTAACATGCAAGGGGATTTGTGTTAGGTGCATGTGTATCAAGGAGTGATTTGCTTGCAGGCAGTGTGCAGGTGGCTATTTCAATGTTAGTGAAAGGTAGCTTGGCAAACATTCAGGTCTGTGTCACCTGAGTCTCTGGGAGGACTGGGGCTTTCTGAAGTTCCCAGGAGTTCTCTAAACTTTGGTCTCTTGATCTAAGAGAAGTATTCTTCCTGGGTGGTAAAGAGGCATTGGCTTCTATTCCTGCATCAGGAAGAAAGAGCATGAGGCTTTGGAGTTAACCACACTAGGTTTGGGTCTTGGCTGTGTCATTTTCTATCTGTTTGAGACAAGGCAAGTTACCTCCCTCTCCAGGTCTCAGATTCCATACACATACACACTCATTCTCTCTCTCTCTCTCTCTCAATGATAATATATACATCAAAGGGCTGTTTTGAGCATTACCATGAGACAAGATAGGTATAGGACCAGCTTGTAGTAGGTACTCAGTACATGTTGGGTCTCATTCTTTCCAGAGCCACCACTAGGGATTGTCCCAGTGCATGCAGTGGGGAGCCACTCCTCCCCTGCTGCTGTTTGAATCCAGATGAAATCTAGTTTAAACGGACACCAGGGCATTCTGAGAGGGGAGAGTGTGGTTGAAGGTACAGAAGTTGAGGAGGGTTGCCTGTGGGATGGGTTCTGGGAATTGTAGTAGATGCCGTAAATGTCCCTGCAATATTCCCTTGGCCCATCCTGTTGGTCATGTGTAACTTGATGGAAAGTTTCCATATCATGCCAATGACTTCCTACCTCAAGCAGATGATTCTTTCTGTTTAAAGGTTTTATCTGGCCTCATATGCAGGTTCTGCCTGAAAATGCTGGGAAATTAATGTCTCCAGGAACAATTCTTAACCAATGGAGACAGGAGTTGAAAGATAAAAATCCCAGCTTTTTGCTCCGTGGTGGGGGACAATTCTGAGCTGTGCTCTGCACAGTTTCTCAGAGGGTCTCCAGTGGGATTGAGCCACAGTGGACTATAGCAGCATGCAGTTATTTACACACCCAGTTGCAGAGTTTAACATACCTCTCTGCCCCCTCACTTGCCTCCTGGGAAAAGTACTTGTACTTTGACCCTGAAAAGTACTCGTACACAAATCTTTCTCAGGATCTGCTTTTGCGGGAACCCCAACCAAGAGAGAAACCTGTAGCCCAGTAGCCTTTAGGGATGTAGGCCCTGCTTATCCAACCTGGGCCAGCTCCACAGTAAGCTCTTCTTTCTTTCTCACAAACTTCTGTTTCACTTCACAGCTGCTATCAGTTTTGTGGGAGGGGAGGGCCTCATGGATTACGGAAGATAACACACTCTCCTTAATTCTCTCCTTTTCCTTATTCCAGAAACAAGCCAAAAGCATCCCTTACCTTGAAAGAAAGAAACACAAGAAGAGGCCTTGTGCTTTACCAGTCTTGACTGCAATTTCAGGGCCCAGTTATTATTTGTGATAATACTTTGTGGAGTTCTTTTTATAAAATATTTTTGCAACTGAAGGATCTCTCCTCTTGGAGTGAGGACTCTCTGCAATGTCTTTTTTCTTTTTTTTTTCAGACAGAGTCTTGTTCTGTTGCCCAGGCTGGAGTGCAGTAGTGCAATCTCAGCTCACTGCAACTTCCACCTCCAGGGTTCAAGTGATTCTCGTGCCTCAGCCTCCTGAGTAGTTGAGATTACAGGCCTCCACCACCACATCCAGCTAATTTTTGTATTTTTAGTAGAGACCGGGCTTTGCCATGTTGTCCAGTCTGGTCTCGAACTCCTGACCTCAAGTGATCCACTCGCCTTGGCCTCCCAAAGTGATGGGATTACAGGCGTGAGCCACTGCACCCAGCCTGACTCTCTGCAATTTCTTTTTGTTTTTTTTTTTTTTGAGATGGAGTCTTGCACTGCTGCCCAGGCTGGTGTGCAGTGGTGCAATCTCGGCTCACTGCACCCTCTGCCTCCTGGGTTCAAGCGATTCTCCTGTCTCAGCCTCCCAAGTAGCTGGGACTACAGGCGTGCACCACCACACCCAGCTAATTTTTGTATTTCCAGTAGAAACGGGGTTTCACCATGTTGGCCAGGCTGGTCTCAAGCTCCTGACCTCAAGTGACCCACCCACCCTGGCCTCCCAAAGTGATGGGATTACAGGTGTGAGCCACTGTGCCCAGCCTGATTCTCTGCAATTTCTTTCTTTCTTTCTTTTTTTTTTTTTGAGATGGAGTCTCACTCTGTTGCCCAGGCTGGAGTGCAGTGTTGCAATCTTGGCTCACTGCAACCTCTGCCTCCCAGGTTCAAGGGATTCTCCTGCCTCAGCCTCCCGAGTAGCTGGGACTACAGGCACGTGCCACCACACCCAGCTAATTTTTGTATTTTTAGCAGAGACGGGGTTTCACCATGTTGGCCAGGCTGGTCTCAAACTCCTGGCCTCAAGTGATCCACCCACCTGAGCCTCCCAGAGTGTTGGGATTACAGGTGTGAGCCACTGCACCCAGGCTGTCATTTCGTATACAACTGAGTGTAACTGTTATAGTGGATTGTCCTTTAGGGTCCTTTTTCTAGGAACTGCTTTTTCCTTTGCCCATGGAATTAGAACAGAAGTTGGTGTGTTAGCACAGAGTGACTCTCAATCCCTGGATCCAGTTAATTTGTTCAGGGATTGGCATCTACATCAAGCTCAGCCAATAAGGCTCTTTCCAAAGATTTTTGGACTTGGAACCAGAGAGACCTTGAATTCAGTCTCTCAAGCTGTGAGACATAAATCTCAGGAGCTGTCAGCAGCCAAGTTTCTTGCTATGTGACAAAAATCAGTCTGAGTGGGAAAGAGTATTGTCGATATGCAAAGAGAAGCAAACATGAGTGACAAGGGAGAGCCCCGAGCACTCATGGTTCTATTTCAACTATGGCCCAGCTGCATCTCTGGATATTCTCTTGAGTTGGCTAAGAAGAGTTAACCCTTTCTTAGATGCTAAGAACCAATCAGTTCCATGTTTTCCTTAAGCTGATTTGAATTGTGTTTCTGTCACTAGCAACCCAAAAGTCCTCAGTGATACAAAGATAAATTTTAAACTCTTAGGGATATATTGTGGAGGCTCCAGCACTGGTTCTTCCTAAGACATTGTTGGGAAACCATGGTGGACTTTACGGTATCTATTTAACGTCCAGCATACTCCTCCACCGTTGGAGAATAGCTATGCTGTGTGGGCAGTTTTCTGTAGCTCCAGGGAAGGGCCACAATTGTTGAAGGCAATGATAATTATCCTAACCCCTTTGTAGTGATTGTCAGAAATGGGCATGTGACTCAATTTGAGGAAGTTTGGTAGGGAATTCTGGGAAACGTTTATTCACTCTTAAGAGAGACCCACAGGAGGATATGTTCTTTTCTTATTCAGGGCTATCTTGTATATGTTGAGAGGCTGGAAACTACTGTAGCTATCTCTTTACCAGTCTGAGGATAAAACAAAGACACGGAGAAGGTCAAAGAAATGGAGTTAGAACCATTCTGTCTGGTCTTCCAGTTTAGTGGGTCAATGCATTTTCTTATAATTTAAGCTAATTTGGATTGGGTGTTTTTGTTCTGTTTTGTTTTGCTGCTGAAAGCATGCTGACCAACACAAAACTCTCAGCCAATGAATCACAGGAATAATCTCTGTTCATATGAACTCTTTCGTATCCAGAATCTGTTTCCCCTCTTCCATTTGTCCTACGTCATTCTCATTCAACTGGGATTAACCCCAGTCGATGGTTCCCTGGGGTGGTGGCGGGGTGGGGGGTGTTAGGCCATTTTTGTGTTCCTATAAAGAAATGCAGGAGACTGGGTAATTTTTAAAGAAAAGAGGTTTTATTTTGGTTCACGGTTCTGCAGGCTGTACATGAAGCATAGTGCCAGCATCTGCTTCTGGTGAGGGCCTCAGGAAGCTTACAGTCATGGTAGAAGGCGAAAAGGGAGCCAGCACATCACATGGTGAGAGAAGAGAGCAAGTTGGGAGGTGCCACGCTCTTTTAAACAACCACATCTTGTGTGAACCACCAGAGCAAGAACTCACTCACCACCAAGGGGTTGGCACTAAGCCATTAATGAGAGATCCGCCTCCATGATCCAAACACTTCCAACATGAGATTTAGAGGGGACAAACATCTAAGCTATATCACCTTGTTTCAGGGCCTCTGACATTACTTTTGCAATTTGTAAAAAGTCCATGTTTATGCCAGCTTCCATCAGTTGATTTCCGTGGAGGCTGGTTTCTTCCAATATGTGTTGCAAAATGTTGAGGTCATTCTGTTTTTGCTTTTCTGCGAGTGCTTTTATCTGTTTGCCTGACTAAGAAGCTGTCCCTTCAATGTGCTGCTTTGTCTGATGCGTGTTTCCCACCTCAGTAAACTTTCTCTGCCTTGTTGCTGTAGTCTCTGTGGCAAGAAGAGACCCTTTCTGATAGGAGTCTTGGTGGGGAACAGAACTTGCCCGCCCCCAACCCAGTCCCCTTGCACAACGCTGTGATGCTTCCTGTGTAACATGGTCTACCCCCTCTCTAGCAGCACTAGCACAAGGACATGCCCTGTGAACTTGAGGCTCTTATTGCTTGGGCCACACAAGCACACAGGCCAGGCTTTTCCTGCCAATCGTAAGGGAAGGAGTGACCAATATAACGTGGGGAAGTTACAATGATTTGGGAAACCGCAAAAAATTCTAATGGCAGTGATTTTACAGTCTATGCTAAATATTAATGAGTTACTTTCTTTTAATGTTGTAGTCCTTTTCTTTGCTCACATGGAAAGAGAACGAGGTGAAACAGCATGTAGCATCCAAAAATAAGAATATCTTTTCCAGAGCTGGGCTCCCTGCCCCCGGCCAGGCCCCAACCCACCTCTGCAACCCCTCCTCCACCTCTTCCAGTGGCAGTGGCAGTGGCAGCTCTTTCCTTGCTCCTGCCATCACCACCTTGAGCATCCCCTGGCTCCACCAAGCTCCAGCTATGTCCAATATGGTGCTGCTTGGCAGCAGCTCACTGGGACTTGCCCAGAAAGTGGTGAAAAGGTGGGGATTGGAGCTGGGCAAGGTGGTCATTAAGAAGTCCAGCAATCAGGAAGTTAGCATAGTGACTGGTGAAAGAATGAGAGACCAAGCTGTCTATGTCATTGGGAAAACTAACGACACCTTGACATCTCTTGCTATGACCAATGTGTGCAAAGCCACATGGTCCTCTGGCATGAAGGCAGTACTCTCATGTTCTCCGTATGCCCAACAAGATCAAAAGGACAAGAGTCATGCTGCAGTTTCTGCAAAACTTGTAGCCAATGTGTTTTCAGTAGCTGGGTTGGAGCATGTCAGTACTATGGATCTGCACACTGCTCAAATACAGGGATTCTTCAGTATTGCTGTGAATGACTTACATGTGGAGCCTGCAGTTCTGTGGTGGACCTGAGAGAATATTGCAGACTGGAGGAACTGCAGCATTGTTTCACCCAAAGCAGGAGGAGCCACAAAGACTCCACCATTCATGGACAGACCTAACATGGCTTGCCTTGCAGGAGAAGTGTTGGGGTGGATAGGATGCTTCTGGTTGGTGATATTAAAGACTGGGTGGCTGTGCTTGTGGATGACACACCCGATGCACGTGGCACAACACATGATTCTGCAGACAAGCTACAGTCTGCTGGAACCACTAAAGTTTATACCACTTCAGCTCTGAGGCTGTAATTTTACAAACACCATTCCCCAACAAAACAACATGATTCTGCTCTTACTTGTTTAGCCATGTTACTTTATAGCTCCATGTATTGGTCTGTTTTCATGCTGCTAATAAAGACATACCCGACACTGGGTAATTTACAAAAGAAAGAGATTTATTGGACTTACAGTTCCATGTGGCTGGGGAGGCCTCACAATCATGGTGGAAGGTGAAAGCCACATCTCACATGGTGGCAGACAAGAGAAGAGAGCTTGTGCAGGGAAACTCCCCTTTTAAAATGATCAGATCTCATGAGACTCATTCACTATCCCAAGAACAGTTCAGGAGAGACTCAACCCCATAATTCAATTACCTCCCACCAGGTTCCTCCCATGACATGTGGGAATTGGGGGAGTTACAATTCAAGATGAGATTTGGGTGGGGACACAGCCAAACCATATCACTCCAGAATATCATGATTTCAAACATCATATTTGGAATTTAAACAAAAATGTTGACTTTAGATCTCAATAAAATATAGAATGACGAATGTTAAAACATCAGATCTCTGTTGTAAACCTTGGAACTCTATCTTTATGGTTTCAGGAGACAACGGGTAGGGATGAAGTAATATTTGTTTTGTTTTTAATTGAACCTGTCTTGAATGAGAAATACATGTGTGACTTTAACTTGTGATAGGTAACTTTAACCTTTGCTCTTATGGTACTTTTAGGTCACAATCATGTTACAGAATTGTGTGTAATTTCCTTCTGTAATAGAACCCCCTTGTAAAAATTCATAGCCTACATACATATGATGCCAAAGATACCATCCTATTACAGCACCTTGAGTAGGAGTTTATGTGTAATAGTAATATTATGAACACTGGAGTTAAGTCCTATATGGACTTAGAACATTTCTTTTGAGTGAATGTTTAAAAATCATGTAATATAAGAATATTGACTTTTTTGAACAAAGCTTTATCTAGCTAAAAATGACCACAGATCCATTTCTTTTATTTTCTTTTCTTTTGAGATAGGGTCTGGCTCTGTCACCTAGGCTGGAGTGCAGTGGTGCGATCTTGGCTCACTGCGACCTCTGTCTCCTAGGTTCAAGGAATTCTCCTGCCTCAGCCTCCCAAGTAGCAAGGATTACAGGCATGTGCCATGATGCCTGGCTAATTTTTGTATTTTTAGTAGAGATGGGGTTTCGCCATGTGGGCCAGGCTGGTCTTGAATTACTGACCTCAAGTGATCCGCCTGGCTTGGCCTCCCAAAGTGCTGGGATTACAAGTGTAAGCCATGGCGCCCAGCCATCCTACCTATATTTTTCAAATAAAATCTGTAGTTAAAAAAATCATTTGCTTGAGAGACTTGTTACTTCAGAATACTAAAGGCAAAAATATATTTAATATGAATGAATAAACAAACACACGCAGAAAGAAACAAAGAAAAGGATAGTGTTTTGTTTTGTTTTGTTTATGTTTGTTTGTTTGTTTTTGAGTCAGGATCTGGCTCTGTTACCCAGGTTGAAGTGCAGGGGCACACATGATTTTGGCTCACTGCAACCTTTGCCTCCTGGGTTCAAGCCATCGCCCTGCCTCAGCCTCCCGAATAGTTGGGACTATAGGCACATGCCACCACGCCTGGCTAATTTTTGTATTTTTTTGTAGAGATGAGGTTTCATTATGTTGACCAGGCTGGTCTCGACCTCCTGACCTCAAGTGATCCACCTGCCTCGGCCTCCCAGAGTGCTGGGATGACAGGCGTGAACCACCGTGCTCGGCCTTGAATTTCTTAGAGAAAGGGAAATATAGTTTTTGACCTGCTTAGATATCTTGACGTGTAAATACAGACTAAACACAGAATTAAACGTATTCTCTGTTTAGAGATAAATATTCTGCTTTGAGATATTTAGAATCTAAGAATATACTGAACCAGTTTTAGAATAATGATCCTCATACAGAACACATGACTTGAAAATCTGCATTGTCTTTCCTTGTCCTGGTAATTTATTATATTATCATTACTTAACAGGACTTTTGTATTTTAAAGTATTTTATACACAATATGTATAGGCTGGATTTGGCCATACTCAGGGGCCAAATTTTAAAGAGATTCGGGGGTTGCAATCCAGCCCAGTTAATAAAGATCCTCTGTAAGCAGCTGATCCCAGTGTTTGCCCATCTTCTGCTAGTCATTGTTCTGGAAGCTGTGATACCAACCACGTTTTCTGATCATGTCTAAGTCTGCTGAATGCAGAGAGGCTCAGGCTCTATCTAGTAAAATAAGGGAGTCAGAGAAATAGGAACATGCGAAAGTCATTGAGCCCAGACTAAAATTACATCAATCAACTTACAAGTATTTATATTATACCGTATTATATGTCAACAATATTCAGGAATAGTATATTCGGTGTGTGTATAGAATACAGTATTCCTCCAAAACTGTGCTAAAATATTTTAAATAAAATCATATAGCAAACTAAAAACAGTAAAAAGAAGATCCCTTTCTTCTTAGGAATATCTTATTCCTGCTTACTGGGGATTTCTTGGAAGTTGTTCTAGTCAAGTGTTTTCCTTGAGCTGAAATAGGGAAGAGGCATATCAAAAACAGCTGGGATCAATGTAGAAACTTGTACATGAATGTTTATGGCAGCATTATTCAGCATAGCCAAGAGATGGAAACAATCCATATGTCTGTCAACAGATGAAATCAACAACTTGTGATATATCCATACAATGGAATATTATTCAGCCATAAAAAGGAATGAGTAAAGTACTGATTTCTGCTATAACACAGATGAACCTTGAAATCATTATACTGTGAAAGAAGCCAGACACAAAAGATAATATACTGTGAATCCTCTTATAGGACATATCCAGAACGGACAAAGTTGTAGAGATAGAACACAGGTTAGAGGTTACCAGGGGATGGGACTAAGGAAGAAGGTGGAGTGACAGTGGGCACAGGATGTTTTTATGGGGTGATAAAAAGTTTTGGAATTAGCAAAAGCCATTGGTTGTACAGCATTGTAAGTAAACTAAATACCACTGAATTGTATATTTTAAAATGGTTGTGTGTTATGTGAATTTCATCTTAACACATTTTAAAAAAATGTGAGCCCTTATCACCCCCACCCTGCATATTCTGATTTGCCTCCTAGGGAGCATACTGACATGTAAGTTCACTTTATAACGGATGTGAGGTGACTACCTGGCTTAGAGTGACTCATCATCACTTATTATGCACTTTGGAAGCTTGAGAGCAGTGCATTTTGGGCAATTTGCTGATTACTTTAGGCAATCCTAACGTTGAGCCCTGTGGGTAGCAAGAAATAGCAGGTGATTCGAACAGAAGCAATTACTCTCAGAAAAGCATCACTAATTTCAAAAGCTCTCGTCCTGAGATATGTGGCTAAGTGGGGACAAATTAGGATGCTGTCTAGAGGAAAGAAAGTGAAGTAGTTTCCCCCTCTTTAGGACAGAAAGGAAACCTAATGTCATCTGTTCCAAGTAGTTAACCCTCCTCTGGGGGTGGGAATGGCAGACTTGGGATTGGCCGGTTGTAGGAAGGTCGGCCATGGGAGGCCTAGGGTCTCTATCAATTCCAGTTTAAGCTGCTGAATTCAGTTTTTTCTTGCTTTGCCTCCTCCACAATGAAAAGAGCTATTTCGTGTTTCCCGTTTGTCTTATAGAAAAGGCAGGAAACATTCTAAGGAGACTGGGCTTCTAGGGTCTCTTTTGGAATCCACTGTGTCCAGCCAGAAGTCTCGTCCTTTTTCTGTGTTCTGCTTTTCAGTAAAGCAAATCAAAGCAAAGGAAGGTCACCTTCTTCTTAACAAGGTGCTCAAAGCTTTTGGGCAGTGTGCTCTTTTACTCTCCACTTCTGGAACTCCACCCAGGCAGGACATAAGACAAAAACAAAGACAGAAAACAAAATCCAAACCTCAATCACTAATGAATGCAGTGAGAGTTTGTCAAGATTATCTACATGACTACCCAAGAAGTAGTTGCTATCTCTCTGAGGCTTAAAATTACACATATTGGGCACATAGTATGTGCTAAGCTTTGGACTATGTTCTTTCACAAAGATTATGTCATTGAATGATATTTTGAGGCATTACTGTCTCCTCTTTACAGAAGAGGAAACTAAGGTCCAAATAGACTGCATGACAAGCCTTACATCTCATAGCCAGGATTTAAATGCAAATTTTAACTCCAAATCTAGTGCTTTTTCTATATCATAATATGTATATAGGTGACTTTTCTTTGGGGCATGACTTAGTTGTACCTACGCTTTCTTTTCTGATCCTTCTCTTTCTAGCTCCAATAATAGAATCCCCACTCCTTCCAAAGAAATAGCTCTACATTTTATTTGATAGCCTGGAGTAACATGACTTCTGCCTCCATCTTCCCATTGAAACACTCTGCAGAGTTGAGTTTCCAAAATAAATGTGCATAGTTTATGTTCTTACTGGATCTCTCCATGGTGGTTGCTCTGTGGACCACCACTTGCTCCTCCTGTGTTGCCTTGTCCTGCTCTCTTCTGGTCCTCCTCTCTCTCTGAGTGTTCCTCCTCAGTCTCCTTTGAGGGCTCCTCTTTCACTCAGAATGATCAATAGTAAAAATGTCCATGAACTATGAAGAGAAGCCCCCATCACCACTCACAGTTACACAGTGGTTGCACATCAGTGCATTTCCCAAAGTCTGGATGACTCAAAGTAACTAGCACCACCCAAAGAATGAGTTCCTGGTCGAGGCTGGGGCCTAGTCTGTCTTCACTTTTGAATCCTCACTGCTTGGTCCATCATTGGTATAGAAGGAAGTATTTGCTGAGTAAATTGAAAGAATAATGAGTAGGAGGTCTTCTAATAAAGAGTCCACTTCGGCCGGGTGCGGTGGCTCACACCTGTAATCCCAGCACTTTGGGAGGCCGAGGCGGGGGAATCACAAGATCAGGAGATCAAGACCATCCTGGCTAACATGGTGAAACCCCGTCTCTACTAAAAGTACAAAAAATTAGCCGGGCGTGGTGTGGGCACCTGTAGTCCCAGCTACTCAGGAGGCTGAGGCAGGAAAATGGCATGAACCCGGGAGGCGGAGCTTGCATTGAGCCCATATCATGCCACTGCACTCCAGCCTGGGCGACAGTGCGAGACTCTCTCTCAAAAAAAAAAAAAAAAAAAAAAAGAGTCCATTTCATGGAGAGGGAGAGGGTGCAAGAAGTGGCCAGAAATGTTTGGGGCCTTCCTAGGCAACTGTGAAGAGTGCAGTGTGACTACCACATAGGGTAGAAGGCCGGAGGAACTGTTGAAGGTGAGGTTGGGAAGTGTGAAAGACTTGGAAAGTGCCAAAAAAAAAAAAAAAGAGAGGGAGAAAAAAAGATTACCGAGATGACTGGGTGCCTTATGGAATGCTGAGCATTGTCTAGTGCACTTTTCCATAATATCTAGTTCTACAGTGGTCTGCAACTTTCAATGTTTGAACTCTTCTACCACTTTGTAAATTGTAGAAAACTGATAGTAATGCAAATTAATCTTTTTATGGAAATGAAATGAATTTTGTCAGGTAGGTGACATCGATTCCCTGCCTGCTCCACCCCCAAACCCTACCATGGAAGCATTCAGGTTTGTATCTATTAACAAATTCATTTTAATATTCTTCATTGCCTATATATGTGTCTGCTCTGTGGACACACCTTTGAACTGGGCTTTAACACATTACTAGTTCCTCATTTTAATAAGCAACATATAATCTTTGACGCATGTTCATTTTATGTTTGCATGAGAGTCATGATTTTACCTTTTTGTAGAGAATTATCCTTTAAAAGAAAGTAGATGACAATTAGGCTCTGAAGGGCCTTAAAAGCCACTTTAGAGGGTTTAGCTTTTATACAGCGTCAGAGGATTTTAAAGCCGAAACAAAATGGAATTAGATTTGTGTTTTTGGACAAACACTTTTGGAGTACGTGTTGTTGGGGTAGAGAGACCAGCTATTGGGCCATTGCTGGAGTCCACTTAGGAGAAAATGAGAGAAGGAATAGGGAACAATTTGAACCTTAGAATGTAGAGTGATGCCTGGTGCTTCCAAAACACTTACTGAAGGAAAAGAGAAGTGAATGAACTTATTAACTTTAGGAAAGGCAAATAAGAGAGGCATTTCTGAGGGCAAATTTAAATTAGGTACACCCACTACCTTCCAGACTTGATAATTTAAACCTTATGATCAGATTCTTCGGGTTTATATTTTCACTTGTCCTTATTAATACTTTCTTTTTCTAGTAGCATCAAGTAACAGATCTTCTTCTTCTTTTTTTTTGACATGGAGTCTCGCTCTGTAGCCCAGGCTGGAGTGCTGTGGCACCATCTCAGCTTACTGCAAGCTCGCCTTCCTGGTTCACGCCATTCTCCTGCCTCAGCCTCCTGAGTAGCTGGGACTACAGGCACCCGCCACCACACCTGGCTAATTTTTTGTATTTTTAGTAGAGACGGGGTTTCACCATGTTAGACAGGATGGTCTTGATCTCCTGACCTTGTGATCCACCCACCTTGACCTCCCAAAGTGCTAGGATTACAGGCGTGAGCCACCGTACCTGGCCGTAACAGATCTTCTTAACTACACATACTCTAAAATCCTCTTTAACTCAATATTATACTTACTTTCGCAATTTTATACTTGTTGTTGTTGATTCAGAGAGTCTTTAGGCCACGGGATCTCACAGTTGTCCTCCCTGCAGAGAATTATGCTCCCTAGAGAGGTAAGTGAAAAAAATGCGCACTTTGAGGTTGTAGACAGTGACAATGGGCCCAATGAGCCACTCACTGTGTAGTCTCCTCTTACTTCATCAGCATGTGGCTTTTTGGGTCAATGGGACATTAGCAGGCATGACACAAGCAGGAGCTGGATCGCGTACACTGTGGCTTGTCCTCTAGAGCAATCTCTTTTGGAACCCAGCTACCATGCTGTACTGAAGTCTAGGCCATCCTGTTGCAGAGTGAGACCACATGGGGGAAAAGCTGGAGTTGGAGACACTCATGGAAGACCATGTGAAGGAGATGGGGCTCCCTTGCTAAGCTCCCTGCTGAATATAAGCTGTGGGAATGACTTCAGCCAACACCACGTGGAGCAGAACTTCCCAGTCAACCCACAGACTTAGGAGAAATGATAAATCATTGTAGTTTTAAACCACTATGTTTCTGTGTGTGTGTGTGTGTGTGTGTTTCATGTAACAACAGGAAACTAAAACACAGGGTGAGAGTAGCTTGCCTAGAGGGTGACCAGGAAGAGTACATCTGAGGCAAATTTACTGTTTGAAAAAAATCTCAGTCAATGCTTCCTGTGGTTTTGTTCAGCCATAGTTCCTATCTGCAGTAAGGTAGTGTCTTAGTCTATTTGTATTGCTATAAGACTGGGTAATTTATAAACAAAGAAGTTTATTCAGCTCATGGTTCTGCAGGTCGTACAAGGAACCTGGCAACAGCATGTGCTTCTGGTGAGGGCTTCAGGAAGTTTCCAGTCATAGGGGAACGGGGATGGGAGGGGGCATCACATACAGAGAGGGGAGGCACCATGCTCCCCTTCTTCCCCTTCCCCTTTCCATTCCTCTTCTTCCTCTTCCTCTTCCTCCTCCTCCTCCTCCTCCTCCTCTTCTTCTTCTTCTTCTTCTCGACAGAGTCTAGCTCTGTTGCTCAGGCTGGAGTACAGTGGCGTGATCTCAGTTCACTGCAACCTCCACCTCCCTGGCTCAAGTGATTCTTGTGTCTCAGCCTCCTGAGTAGCTGGGTTTACAGGTGTGCACCACCATGCCCAGCTAATTTTTTTGTATTTTTAGTCGAGATGAGTTTTTGCTATGTTGGCCAGGATGGTCTCAAACTCCTGGCCTCAAGTGATCTGTCCACCTTGTCTTCCCAAAGTTCTGGGATTACAGGCATGAGTCACCACACCTTGCCCACCATGCTCTTTTAAACAACCAGCTATTACATAAACTAATAGAGCGAGAACTCACTCATTACCATGGGGATGGCACCAAGCCATTCATGAGAGATCCACCTCGATGACCCAAACACCTCCCACTTGGCCCCATCTCCAACACTGGGAACAAATTTCAATATAAGATTTGAAGAGGACAAATATCCAAACCATCTTAGGTAGCAAGTGCACCGTCTCTCAGCAGGCTAAGCTCAGCTCTCAGCAGGCTAAGGCTAATGCGTCTTTGAGTGCTTCATTTACTTTATTCTCTGCCTGTTCTGCCTGGGTCTTACTGGATGGAAAGGTACCATGGCAAGCTCTTAGGGACAGCAGATTCCAGAGGGACATCAATAATTGGCTGTCTATGTCAGACAGGTGCCTGAAAAGTTGGAGTCACCATAGCAAGCTTTTGAGGGGTATGGGGATTAGATCCATTTGGCTAATTAATAATGATATTTAATACACACATATGCCTGCATAGAAAAGTTTGAACATGAAATTAGAGCTAATTAAAATAGAACATGACAACCTGAAGTGACTTTGTCTTGTTCTTGCTTTGGGTATATTTTTTATATCACAGGGAAAGGACTTTTAATTGTAAAAGTTAGCTACCCTTGGGTGACCTAAAAAATGAATACCTGTCTAAAGATACAACAATCAATGCTCCCCTTTCTTTTTTTTCTCTTTCTTTCTTTCTTTTTTTTTTTTGAGATGGAGTCTCGCTCTGTCACCCGGGCTGGAGTGTGCATTGACAAAATCTCGGCTCACTGCAACTTCTGCCTCCCAGGTTCAGGGAATTCTCTCACCTCAGCCTCCCGAGTAGCTGGAATTACAGGTGCCTGCCACCATGCCTTGCTAATTTTTGTATTTTTAGTAGAGATCGGTTTTCACCATGTTGGCCAGGCTGGTCTTGAACTCCTGACCTCAGGTGATCTGCCTGCCTTGGTCTCCCAAACTACTGGGATTACAGGCATGAACTACCATGCCTGGCCTCCCTTTTCAATATTTCTTACTGAATTACCACTTTAATTTTCACCCTTTATTCCTTTGCTCTCCTTCTTATCCTAATTACCAATATATATATAATATTGAATGAAAATTTTAGTTGCTTTGCTTGAGGAAGAATATTTGGTTACAGATGTATGAACTGCTGTTGGGCTTTTGTTTGGTTGAGTGGATAAAGTAAGCTGAAAGCAATAGCAGATAACTCAGGGCAATTTTTGCTGAGGATATGTGAAGGAAGGGCAGAGGAGTGGTGGTGAGCTATCAGAGAGATAGCTCTGGAAGGATTGTTCAAGGCAGAATTATTGGAGTGAAGGGCTCAGCAGAGGCTCTTCACTGTTTCTGTTTCTGTGAGATCTGTAAAATATCCATGACTAGTAAATTTGTTGTGGAATTGATCTGTCTTGAGATATATTAAAGAAGTCCTGAGTCCTTGGCTGTGGGATATAGCAGAGACTGCCTCTGGAGATCCACATCATTGGGATTCCATGGGGGAATGTTTGTGGCAGGAATTTCAGCATAATGAGCAGAAACTGGCCCTCCCACAGAGTCTTTCCCCTCTCATTAAGAAGAGTGCTCCTCCTTTCTTCTGTGAGCAGGCCAAATCGATTTGATTATCAAGGGCCAAGTTCATGGGAAGGGGGGAAGGGTAATGAATAGGTTGGGGCACTGTTGCTTTGCCTAACCTTGTTAAAAGAAGCCCGATTTTGTTTGGGAGGCAACTCCCAGCCCCAGGTAAGAAATCAGGATTAAAGTAATTACAGTATCCTATTTCTCTTTGCCAGTGATTGGTTTAGGGAACTGGGCATATGACCTGATTCTGGCCCGTGCGATACAAGGGGGGATGTTTGCTGGGTGACTTCCAATTTTCTTCCATAATAAGAGAGGTTTGTATTACCAGAAGGTCCTCTCCCATCAGTCCTCTTCTTTCCTACTTGGATTACTATGGTGTGAGGAAATCATGGCTGGAGCTTTGGCAGCCATTTTGTGACCCTGAGATGAAGGCCAGTAGAATTGCAGGGAGGTTACACAACCTTGGAGCTACCTATCTCTAGACATTTTGTCAGGTGAGACGAATAAATACGTTTGTGGTTAAGCCACTGTTAGTCAGGTTTTCTGTTATGTGCAGCTGATATAGAACCCAAGTGCTCCCCCTCCTTTGGTCATAGGCTAGACGAAGTTAGACGCTTTAGTCCTCACCTTGTGGGCAGAGCTGGAGTTTCCAAGTTGCAGCCCGAGGCGGCTGCAGAATTGAGGTAGTGTTCTGGGGTCATGAAGGGTTTGCTTTTGTTGCTAGGCAGCATGCTGGGGTCTAGTCCTTACAGAGCTCTCTCTCTCAGCATTCTTTACCTGTCTCCATACTTCCTCCCTCCATCTTCTAGGAGCTGTCTCTGCCTGTGGGGATGGACAGTAGCATCTAGCCTAGAGGAGCCCTCTGAGGTAGGTCACACTCCAGTTGGAGTTGGGTGTGTTCCACTTTGGTGGAGATCCTTTCAACTTGCACAGGCCACCCCCCCACCCTTGCCCCACCCCATAGCTCATGGGCATAGATGCAGTGCACCACCTGCAATCACCTCAGGTCACCTCTGATAAATATTCCACCTGTCGGGTGGTCTGACCGCTTCCTTCCAACCAACATCATCTTCCATACCATGCCCCACACATTAACCTCCAGTAACATTCATGTGTCTTATTTTGAGAAACATCTGTTCAGATCTTTTGCCCATTTTTAATTAGATCATCAGATTGTTTTTCCTACAGAGTTGTTTGAGCTCCTTATATATTCTGGTTATTAATCCTTTGTCAGATGGATAATTTGCAAGTATTTTTCCCCATTCTGTGGGTCGTTTTTCACTTCGTTGATTGTTTCCTTTGCAATCGTGGCTACAGCATTTTTTTCTTTCTGAAACTTTTATTTTAGGTTCAGGGGTACATGTACAGGTTTGTTAATACAGGCAAACTCACATCATGGGGGTTTGGTGTACAGACTATTTCATCACCAGGTATTTAGCATAGTACTCGATAGTTATTTTTCCTGATCCTCTTCCTCCTCCCACCCTTCTCACTCAAAGAGGCCCCAGTGTCTGTTGTTCCCCTCTTTGTGTCCATTGGTTCTCTTTTATTTTTATTTTTTTTTGAGACAGAGTCTCTCCCTGTTGCCCAGGCTGGAGTGCAGTGGCGTGATCTCGGCTCACTGCAACATCCGCTTCCCAGGTTTAAGCAATTCTTCTGCCTCAGTCTCCTGAGTAGCTGAGATTACAGGTGTTCACCACCACGCCCAGCTAATTTTTGTATTTTTGGTAGAGATGGGGTTTTACCATTTTGGCCAGGCTGGTCTCGAACTCCTGACCTCAAGTGATCCACCCGCCTCAGCCTCCCAAAGTGCTGGGATTACAGGTGTGAGCCACCACATCTGGCCTGATTGGTTCTCATTATGTAGCTCCCACTTATAAGTGAGAACATGTGGTATTTGGTTTCCTGTTCCTGCATTAGTTTGCTAAGGATAATGACCTCCAGCCCCTGCATATGCATGTTGCTGCAAACGACATGATTTTATGGCTTTCTTATGGCTGCATAGTATTCCATGGGGTATATGCACTACATTTTCTTTGTCCAGTATACTATTGATGGCTGTTTAGATTGATTCCATGTCTTTGCTATTGTGAATAGTATTGCAATGAACGTTCACGTGCATGTGTCTCTATGGTGGAGTGATTTATATTCCTCTGGGTATATACCCCATAATGGGGTTGCTGGGTCAAATGGTAGTTCCGATTTTAGTTCTTTGAGGAATCACCATACTGCTTTCCACATTGGTTGAACTAACTTACACTCCCACCAGCAGTGATAAGTGTTCCCTTTTCTCTTCAACCTCACCAGCATCTGTTATTTATTTATTTATTTATTTATTTATTTATTTATTTATTTGAGACAAAAGCTCACTCTGTCACCCAGGCTGGAGTGCAGTGGCACGATCTTGACTCACTGCAACCTCTACCTTCCAGGTTCAAGCGATTTTCCTGCCTCAGCCTCCTGAGTAGCTGGGATTACAGATGTGTGCCACCACACTTGGCTAATTTTTGTATTTTTAGTAGAGATGGGGTTTCACCATGTTGGTCAGGCTGATCTCGAACCCCCGACCTCGTGATCCACCCACCTCAGCCTCCCAAAGTGCTGGGATTACAGGCGTGAGCCACCACGCCCAGCCTATTTTTTTGACTTTTTAGTAATAGCCATTCTGACTGGTGTGAGATGATATCTCATTGTGGTTTTAATTTGCATTTCTCTAATGATTAGTGATATTGAGCATTTTTTCATATGCTTGTTGGCTGCATGTATGTCTTCTTTTGAAAAGTGTCTGTTCATATCTTTTGCCCACTTTTTAATGGGGCTGTTTGTTTTTTTCTTGTACATTTTTTTAAGTTCCTTATAGATTCTGGATATTAGACCTTTGTCAGATGTATAGTTTGCAAATATTTTCTCTCATTCCATAGGTTTTCTGTTTACTCTTTTGATAGTTTCTTTTGCCACGCAGAAGCTCTTTAGTTTCATTAGAGCCCATTTGTCAGTTTTTGCTTTTGTTGCAATTGCTTTTGGTGTCTTCATCATGAAATATTTGCCAGTTCCTATATTCAGGATGATATTTCCTAGATTATCTTCCAGGGTTTTTATAGTTTTAGCTTTTACATTTAAGTCTTTAATCCATCTTGAGTTAATTTTTATAATGGTATAAGGAAGGGAGGGTCCAGTTTCAATCTTCTGCATATGGCTAGCAAGTTATTGCAACACCATTTATTAAATAGAAAGCCCTTTCCCCATTGCTTGCTTTTGTCAGCTTTGTGAAAGATCAGATGGTTGTAGGTGTGCAGCCTTATTTCTGGGCCTCCATGCTGTTCCATTGGTCTATGTGTCTGTTTTTGTACCAGCACCATACTGTTTGGGTTACTGTAACCCTGCAGTAGTCTGAAGTCAGGTCATGTGATGCCTCCAGCTTTGTTCTTTTTGTTTAGGACTGTCTTTGCTATTAGGGGTCATTTTTGGTTCCATATGAATTTTTTTTTTTTTTTTGAGACAGATTCTTGCTCTGTTGCCCAGGCTGGAGTGCAGTGGCGTGATCTCGTCTCACTGCAAGCTCCGCCTCCTGGGTTCACGCCATTCTCCTGCCTCAGCCTCCCGAGTAGCTGGGACTACAGGCACCCACCACCATGCCTGGCTAATTTTTTCTATTTTTAGTAGAGATGAGGTTTCACCGTGTTAGCCAGGATGGTCTCAATCTCCTGACCTCGTGATCCACTCACCTCAGCCTCCCAAAGTGCTGGGATTACAGGCATGAGCCACTGCACCCGGCCAGTTCCATATGAATTTTAAAATAGTTTTTCCTCATTTGGTGAAGAATGTCTTTGGTAGTTTAATAGGAATGGTATTGAATCCATAAATTGCTTTGGGCAGTATGGCCATCTTAATGATATTTATTCTTCCTATCCATGAACATGGAATGTTTTTCCATTTGTTTGTGTTATCTCTGATTTCTTTGAGCAGTGTTTTGTAATTGTCATTGTCATTGTCATTTTATGACCCTGGTTAGCTGTATTCATAGATATTTTATTCTATTGGCTACAGTATTTTCTTGACACACAAGTCATTTAACCTTTCTATGTCCCAGCTTCCACACCAATAGATAATTATATCTACATTTGATTGCTATTGTGGAAATCAGATGAAGTGAAAGTGCCCAGGTCTCAATTGTGCATTGCTGCTTCTCTTGCATTGACCTGCTCGAGTTATGCAGGTTATATGAGGGTTTAAGGAATTTGGCTCAGGGTGGAGCAAGTTTCTTTCTTCTTTTTTCTTTTTTTTTTGAGATGGAGTCTCACTCTGTCGTCCAGGCTGGAGTGCAGTGGTGTGATCTCAGCTCATTACAAGCTCCGCCTCCTGGGTTCACGCCATTCTTCTGCCTCAGCCTCCCGAGTAGCTGGTACTACAGGCACCCAACACCACGCCCGGCTAATTTTTTGTATTTTTAGTACAGACAGGGTTTCACCGTGTTAGCCAGGATGGTCTCGATCTCCTGACCTCGTGGTCCACCGGCCTTGGCCTCCCAAAGTGTTGGGATTACAGGCATGAGCCACCACGCCCGGCCGCAAGTTTCTTTTAGTGTTTTGAGTAACAACCTAAAAAGAATGTTCAAGGCCCTAGCTGAGTGCAAACCTGCAGAGGAAAACATGCAGCTGGCTGGGTCACAGAGGGATTAGGCCCCGTGTGTTTTTCAGTCAGAACAGAGAAAAAAGCGGGAAGAACAGAGAGACCCCACAACATGAGATGATGTATGTTAACATTTGTTACCATTTACTAGAGGCCAGCACTTTAGGTAGAGAGTTCAATGGCAAAGTTCTTATTATCCTCACCCATTATACAGATGAAGAGCTGAAGGATAGAGAGGTGAGCTAATGGCCCAGCATCACACAGCTGGTAAATTGTAGAGCTGGACTTTGAATCTACGTATCTGTCATCAGAAGCCCTGCTCTAAACAATAAGCCAAGTGTTGCATTTAACATACTCCCCAGAATATAGGAAGTGCTGGAGAAAGATTACCTTTGACTATAATCATTTATAAATGCACATTAAGTTTGTAGTACCATTAGATGGATTTGTTTAAAATTCCTTAAAGTGCCCCAGAGATGGTAAAATAAGATAGTGCAATCCAGCAGATATAAAGACACTTAACAGTGTTAAAAGCTGGTTTTAGTTTATAAGATAACATGTATAGGCATACCTTGAAGATACTGTAGGTTTGATTCCAGGCCACTGCAATAAAATGTATATCACAATAAAGCAAGTCACTTAAGGTTTTTGGTTTCCCAGGGCATTAGGCTGGGCGTGGTGGCTCACATCTGTAATCCCAGCACTTTGGGAGGCCAAGGCAGGCAGATCACCAGACGTCAGGAGTTCAAGACCAGCCTGGCCAACATAGTGAAACCCAGTCTCTACTAAAAATACAAAAATTAGCCAGGTGTGGTGGTGCGTGCCTGCGATCCCAGCTACTCAGGAGGCTAAGGCAGGACAATCGCTTGAACCTGGGAGGTGGAAGCTGCAGTGAGCTGAGATGGCGCCACTACACTCCAGCATGGGTGACAGAATGAGACTCCATCTCAAAAAAAAAAAAAAAAAAGAAATTATGTTTATACTATACTATAGTCAATTAAGTATGCAATAGCATTATGTTTAAAAAACCTAACATAAACAAATACTTTTTTTTTTAATATAAATATGTCCCATGCAATATTTGGGCTATGTTTATACTAAAAAAGTATTTGTTTATCTAAAATTTAAATTTATATGGGCCTTCTGCGTTTTTATTCACTAAATCTGCTTGCCCTTGCTTGGGAGTCTGTTCTGTCTTCACTGAATGAACAGGCTCCTGTCCTTTGGCTTCTCACTAGGTTTGATCAATGAGAGACATCAGCAGGAGAGAAGGGGACAGGAAAAGAGGAGGTAGGGATTTATTCTTCTCTGGTCCACTACAGACTGGCCATGTTCCTCCTCATCGGCCACAGCTCTGGGGTTGGGTAGCTGCTCCCTCCCTTGCCCTTTCAGGCCTAGGATTGGTACCAGTTCCCTGCCCTTGCTGACCCTAGGATACTGAACTATCCCCTTTTGGTTTCCCCAAACTCAGTCCACACCGTTGTAGATGAGATTCCTTATTAAATTATTGTCAAATTGTCCAGTTTGTGGGTGTCATCTGCTTACTGTTGTACCCCAACTGATAAAGGCATGCGATGTTTTACACCTGACATGGTTTGGATCTGTGTCCCCACCCAAATCTCATGTTGAAATGTAATCCCCAATGCTGGAAGTGGACCGTGGTGGGAGGTGATTGGATCATGGGGAATGGTTTAGCACCATCCCCTTGGTGCTGTCTTGTGACAGAGTTCTCACAAGTTCTAGTTGTTTAAAAGTGTGTAGCACCCTGCCCCTTGGCCCTGCTCCTGCCATGTAAGACACCTGCTCCCACTTTGCCTTCCGTTATGAGTACGACATCCCTGAGGCCTCCCCAGAAGCAGATGCCACCATGCTTCCTGTGCAGCCTGTGGAACCGTGAGCCAATTGAACCTCTTTTCTTTATAAATTATGCAGTCTCAGGTATTTCTTTACAGCACTGTGAGTATGAACTAATACAATGTGTGAAGAAGATACTGTTAATATATCTATTTTGCAGATGACAATAATGAGGGTCAAAGAAAGGTTAGGTAGGTTGCCCCAGGTTTTGCTCCTGCTAAATGGTGAGAGTAGGTATCAAACCTAAATCTGTCTATTCCAAAACTCAGTTCACTACTATACTATGCTTTATTAATGAGCTCAAGGAGGCTGGAGCTGCTGGATAGTTTCCAAGAAGCTTCACTGTTTATGCTTTCCTACTGGCATGCAGAGGCACAGACAGAACTGTGAGGCAGACTACATCATGGCCCCAATTCAGTTTCTTTTTTCTTTTTTTGAGACAGGGTCTTGCTCTGTCACCCAGGCTGGGGTGCAGTGGCACGATCATAGCTCACTTCAGCCTTGACCTCCCAGGCTCAAGTGATCCTCCCACCTCAGCCTCCCAAATAGCTGGGACTGCAGGTGTATGCCACCATGCTCAGCTGATTTTTTGATTTTTAGTAGAGACAAGGTCTCAGACTCCTGGCCTCAAGTGATCCTTTCCCCTTGGACTCCCAAAGTACTGGGATTGTAGTCAGGAACCATCGCCTGGGGTTTGTTTGCTCCTTCTTGCGCTTGGAGCCTACTTTCTTGCCTCTTGACTTGCTTTGGCCAGTAGAATGAGGCAGAAGTGATAGGTGCCATCCATAAGGCTTGGTGGACCCAGCAAGACTTGTAAGATCCGGGGAAGAACAGATGAGTGGAATACAGTGGGGAGTGATAGCCAGGGCCTCAGGTAGGAAACTGGGGGTCTGGGTAACCGGATTGAGACAGAGAGGTATAACAATTTCTTATTGGCTAGTACCACTCAATATTCAAGGCCTGATGAAGAAGTGTATTTTGTAAAAACAAAAACAAAAAAACACAAACAAACAAACAAAACTGGTTGTGGGAAGCTCTTCTTAGTTTAATCTAATTTCTACAAAATTTTTACTTTTCTGATTTGTAAAGGGAAGTAACAGTAAATCAAAGAAAGTCCCCATTATTGTGACTTAAATGTTTAAAAACGTTCAGTAATTTCATGGATTTATCATTTTGCTGGGTAGGCTTTGAGAGCATTGTCTTAAATGATGACCCCAAGACAGTTCTAAATACCATTTCCTGAATCTAAGGGGCTTGCATCTACTTTGAAGGCAGTGAAAGCTATTCTGGAGGGTTATGGGTATATATATATATGTGTGTGTGTATATATATATGTATATATACATATATGTGTATATATATGTGTATATATATGTGTATATATATGTGTATATATATGTGTATATATATGTGTATATATATGTGTATATATATGTGTATATATATGTGTATATATATATGTGTATATATATATGTGTGTATATATATATGTGTGTGTGTGTATATATATATATATATATATATATATATATATATGAGTTCATTAAGGTCCCACAAGGTCCCACAATAGGCTGTTGGCAAGCTGAGGAGCAAGGAGAGCCAGTCCGAGTCCCAAAACTGAAGAACTTGGAGTCTAATGTTAGAGGGCAGGAAGCATCCAGTATGGGGGAATGATGTAGGCTGGGAGGCTAGGCCAGTCTTTCCTTTTTACATTTTTCTGCCTGCTTTATATTCCCTGGCAGCTGGTTAGATTGTCCCTACCAGATTAAAGGTGGATCTGCCTTCCCCAGCCCACTGACTCAAATGTTAGTCTCCTTTGGCAACACCCTCACAGACACACCCGGGAGCAACAATTTGCATCTTTCAATCTAATCAAGTTGACACTCAGTATTAACCATCACACCCACCAGGTAGGGCAGTGACCGCATCATATTCATCCCTTTATTTAAAGCATCTGATGCAGTCTCTAGTATGTAGTTAGTGGTTGTATAAATGTTTATGGAATTGAAGTGAATTTTAGTCTTTTCTATTTGAGATGCTAATATTCAAACCGACAATAGCTAGACCATATATACAGTTACCTGCACTAAATACAGGGAGTCAAGTAACAACCCCTGTAGCAATGGCCCTAAGTGCCAAGACTTGATTAATAACTGACAGCTTCCCTATTTTTTGTTCCCTATTTCTAACTTGGGACCAACTGGAAAAAGCCAAACATGCTCCGCTAACCAACTGCATAGAATTTTCCACTTACAGTTAGCCTGCCTAGAGCTTTCCATGCCAACAGCTTCAGGGCACATCTGAAGCCTTCCCTTTTGCCACCATATGCTTTCCACCTCCTCTGCCTTTGTGCTGGTGGCTGACTCTTCTGCTATAGCAAGCTCTGAGTAAGTAGCCATTGCTGTTTCTGATTTGGTGGTTTTCATTTATTTCTACATGTTTGGAGTAACTGCTTTTCTTAATAAATTGAAATAGAAGGATTTAAATTATTTTAATTAAATGCAACAAACATTTATTGTATGCCCAGTGTATGCCAGGTGCTAGGCTGTTTCCTATGTATGTCTGCTATCGTTTTATATGTATTTATATATGGAAAATGACATAAGGTATGTATTGACCTTAGTAGTGGTTAATTCATACATGCACACACTTCATATAATGTATAACATTAAAATAATATTTTCCCATATATACGTTTCCTATAATAGTATGGATAATTAAAAATAACATCATTAATATTTCTGTTTTCTTTTGGTTTCCTTTACGATTCTGTTTCCTGTTTCCGACTTAGACTCTGGCTCAAAATTGAATGGGTGGGGACAAAGCAGAATCATCAGTCCTGAATATGCAGATGTCCTTTGACATCTGAGGGAATTACACACATTAGGTTTACTTTTCCAGATTTATTTCCTATGACACGGTAGTGACAATTAAGAGCAATTGAAACACTTCTGCTCGTAGTCTTTCAATCACAGGACCATTGGTAGAAATTTAGCTACAGTAAAACCCATGGGGCCTTCCTGGCAAATTGGTGGCATACTTACCTCTGTCTCCTTACCTCAGTCTTTGGCAGACATCTTTAATCCATCACTGCACTTCTGCCTGAAGGAGGCTCCTAATAACAGTGCTGCAGGCAGCTACTGCCAATCAAATGCAGGGGTATACTCAGTGAAACTGATTTGCCATGTCTGCTGTAGAGTTTTGTCTCAGTCTTGATCTAACAAAAGCTCAGATGTTAAAGTTATCACGTGAGGAATGGCTGAAGAAGCTGAGAAGGAAGACTCAACGTGACTTTCAGAATTGGTTTTTTAAATTTAGATCTACATTTTAATTTAGATTGGGTTCTTTTCTTTCTTCTTTGATTTTTGGAAGTGGTTTGATTTAATTTAATTTAACATAGCTGAGGCAAAATTTAGAAAATTAAATAAATAGGAATGTATTTGAAATTCTGCATTTAGGTTCAAAGGCCCACGTACCAAGTGAAGGAAGCAGATTCCACAAAACTGGCCTGGGGGTTTGGTAGATGATATTCTTAGGACACATTGACAGAAGTCCAGCATCTGCTAGATTGTAGGAAGTAGCAGTTCCAAAGCATTCTATCCTGATTAGACACACCTGGATTATGATCTTTGGCCTGGGAATCCTATTTTAAGAAAAGCATTAAAATAACAACAACCAGAGAGTATTAAAGGAACACAATGTAGGAAAACAAAGAATCTGAACAGTCTGTCATATGGGGAAGATCTGATGAAGATGATAATGGTTGGTTTGAAAAAGAGAAAGCAGATGTGAGCACAATTACTGTCTTCACATATCTGCAATTTTATCACATAAAAAAGGAACAGGCTGATTCTAGAGAATGTTTCTTTTCTTTTTCGTTTTGCATAATTAGATTTTTAAAAAATTGTGGTAAAATATACATAACATTAAGTTTACTATCTTAACCGCTTTTAAGTGCACAGTTCAGTAATGTTAAGTACGTTCCCTTTTTTTGTGTAACCAATCTCCAGAAGTTTTTCATCTTGCAAGAGTAAAATTCTATGCCCATTAAACAACTCTCCATCCCTCTCTCCCCCTAGTCCCTGGCAACCACCATTCTACTTTCTGTTTCTATGACTTTGACTCCTCTAGACATCCCATGTAAGTGAAATGATACTGTATTTGTCTTTTGATGATTGGCTTATTTCACATAGTGTAATGTCTTCAAGTGTCATCTATGTTGTAGCATGTGTCAGAATTTCCTTTATATATGCCACACTTTGTTTATCCATTCATTCCTCAATGCCCATTTGGGTTGCCCCCACCACTTGGTTATCATCAATAATGCTGCTATGGACATAGGTGTACAACTATTTCTTTAAGACCCTGCTTTCAATTCTTTTTTTTATAATAATAATAAAAAGAAAAAATAAAAATAAAAAGTTAATAAGAAGTGTGTTAAATTTTTCAATTCCCCTTTGTAAATACTTACGTTGAGTTTATATGTTGAATTATACTAATCACTAAATTTCTAAAATTAAAAATTTCTGTGGAATATATACCCAGAAGTGGAATTGCTGAATCATATGGTAATTCTGCTTAATTTTTTTGAGGAAGTGCCATACTGTTTTCTTTAGCAGCTGCACCATTTTACATTCCAGCAACAGTGCACAAGGATTCCAATTTCTCCACAGTCTAGCCAACACTTGTTATTTTCTGCTTATTTTTTGGATAGCAGCCATCCTAGTAAGTGTGAGGTGATATCTCTTTGGGATGAGGAGTGTTTCTTAAACTATAAAGACTCATTCCCCTTTTGAAAAAAAAAAATTCCAGCCCTTTTAAAATGATATCTGAAATTTCAGAATAAGTGGAATATTTTGTACCAAGAGAAATTAAAACAATGATGTATCTTAGTGTGCTTTTCCCTATCCCACATACTCCTTAAACTTCACCAAGCTGGTCTTCCTCCTTCCCACAACAAATCTTTCCATTAGAAAGCCTAGAGCATGGGTTGGCACACTGCAGCCCACAGACCAATCTGTTCTAAAAAAGTAAATCTAGAAAACAATTTGTATAAGAACATCCAAGAAGATTTTGGAAAATGTTATTAAAACTTATAAATTTAAGATGAATAAATACAGGAATAGGTCAGTAGATAAATGTCCATTTATTTATTTATAATGTTATTTACAACATTACAAATTATAAATTACATAAATATATTAATATATCATAAGAATGATTTTGATAGCAGCCATCCTATTGAATATGAAGTGATATCTCATTGGGATGGGGAGTGTTGTGGTTTTTTAATGTATAAATAAATCATAACAATGATTTATTTACATATGTTTTACATTTATAAATATTATATAAATTATATATTAAAATATATGTATATAGAAATTATATATAAAATTATTATAAATAATTAAGATCATAAAAGTATATTAATTTGGTAAAATGTGAATATATTGGACTGGATGTATATAATTGGACTGACTGGTTATATATAATACTGGTATATATAATTAGAACATACTATTCTAAAAAGTAGGCCAGGCGTGGTGGCTCACGCCTGTAATCCCAGCACTTTTGGAGGCTGAGGTGGGCGGATCATGATGTCAAGAGATTGAGACCATCCTGGCCAACATGGTGAAACCCTGTCTCTACTAAAAATACAAAAATTAGCTGGGTGTGGTGGCACACGCCTGTAGTCCCAGCTACTCAGGAGGCTGAGGCAGGAGAATCGCTTGAACCTAGGAGGCAGAGGTTGCAGTGAGCCGAGAGCACGGCACTTCACTCCAGCCTGGTGACAGAGTGAGACTCTGTCTCAAAAAAAAAAACAAACAAAAGTAATAGAAATCCTATCTTGGGTATTATCCTATGTAATATAACTAGAATTCAACATACACTTCATTTCTCTTAGCAAGGGGTAAATAAAGGATATGTCAACATTATGGGTGGCTTAAATTTTATGCTTTGTGCTTTTTTGTAGTTTCTAAATTTTCTCCCATGAATGTGTAAATGAGTATCACTTCAATAGTCAGAAAATGATTATATTATAAAAGGTAATGAATTTCCATTACTGAGGCATTGATTAGGAGCTGTATGTTTAATTTGTTTGTATTTTTTTTTGGAGGTGGGGTCTTGCTGTTGCACAGGCTGTAGTGCAGGGGCTATGAATGCATGTGATCATAGCACACTGCAGCCTCAAACTCCTATGCTTAAGTGACCCTCCTGCCTCAGCCTCTCAAGTAGCTGGGACTACAGGTATGTGCCACCATGCCCATTGAATTGTACATTTTTTTTTTTCAGAGACCTGTAGAAGGAGGTCCTTTCTACACTGGATGGTAAGTTGGAATTGATGGCCCAAAGATCCAACTTAAATATTTTTTACTTTTATGTTTATAGTAGTTGGAACATTAGTTGGAGTCAGAAGACCTGGGAGTGGCTCACACCTGTAATCCCAGCACTTTGGGAGGCTGAGGCAGGTGGATCACATGGTCAGGAGTTCAAGACCAGCTCGGCCAACATAGTGAAAACCCGTCTCTACTAAAAATTCAAAAATTAGCTGGGCATGGTGGCCCGTGCCTGTAGTCCCAGCTACTCAGGAGGCTGAGGCAGGGGAATCATTTGAACCTGGGAGGTGGAGGTTGCAGTGAGCCGAGATCTCGCCACTGCACTCCAGCCTGGAGAGTGAGACTCTGTCTCAAAACAAAAAACAAAAATACAAAAAAAACCTTGGAGCTAGACCTGTGTCTATCCCTATTCTCCACTTAGGTTTGCAATCCATTTTAGCTTTTAAGCCTTTGTTTTGTTTGAATATAGAATGAGAGTGAATAATACCTTTAACCTTTCTAATTACAAGGATACTGCAAAGACAAATGAAACAATGAAGCATCCAGCAGAAAAACATCCTGCTTTTTTTTTTTTTCTTTTTTAAATACAGACAGAGTCTTGCTCTGTCGCCCAGGCTGGAGTGCAGTGGCGTGATCTTGGCTCACCGCCAACATCTGCCACCTGCAGCGATTCTCTTGCATCGGCCTCCCGAGTAGCTAGGACTACAGGTGCTCGCCAACACGTCCCGCTAATTTTTTTGTATTTTTAGTAGAGACGGGGTTTACACCATGTTGGCCAGGCTGTTCTCAAAATCCTGACCTCAGGTGATCCACTCACCTTGGCTTCCCAAAGTACTGGGATTACCAGTGTAAGCCACTGCGCCCAGCCGTTTTTAAGAGCAATACTTGTGATGTTTATTTTTGTACTGCATCCAGAGGCTTAGCAACGATGTTACAGTTCCAGAGCTCTACATCCCGACCATTCTCCAGCTCTCAGGTTTCCCTGGAGCAGGTCACCCTCTGACCTTTCAGGCTGAATGACACATATTTTTCCTTTTATTTGCCAATGCCTGTGTTACAGCTCAAGCTCTCAGCATTATGTTATAGTCCCATAGTCCTGACTGGTCAGGAGCCATGTGGAGACTATAGCCATAACAAGCTGTAGGTGCTCAATCAATGTGAAATGAGTCCAGCTGAGCTGCTTCTTTGCTCCTGTGTGTTCTGACTTCACTTGAAATCCTTTGATTACCTTGATTGGGGATCTTCTTGGGAGCCCTCTGAACTTTCTTGGAAATTGTCTAGACTAACTCAGCAGAGAGCAGTTTTAATAAGGCTGACAACAAGACAGAGCTGTGAAGCTGGTGAAAAGTGGTAGCTGTGGTTGTGCTGGAATGAGATGGAGCCTGGTGTGGAAGATTTGGGCTCTTTTCTGAGCTCTTCTGTCATTGGCATGTTGGTTGACCCTAGTTTCCCCAACCTGACCAGGCAGGAGCTGGACTCTGGGATCTTTAAAATTTTGTGGGGAGCTGTTTTCTGTGCTGAACCTATGATTCCAAGTTAATGACTAGGTTTCAGTCTGGCCTCTGTAGGGTCTTAGGGAAATCATTTTGTATCTTTGAATCTCAAGAATTACATGAAATCAAGTATGTTTAATATCCAGGGCTATGTCTAGTGTCTGGTAGGTTCTCATAGTATTCTTGTCTGCCTTCCTCCCCTTTAGTCAAACAGGGATAAATTAATCTTCAATAAAACGTTAACTGAGACTTAGAGTGCCCTCTCATAGGGCCACTTGTATTCTTAGCGGAAACTCTTAAAGATGGTGTCAAAATAAATCCAGACTTAGCAAGGACAGCCTTTATTCAAAAGGATTATTGCTGGTGGGGTGTGTCTGTAGGGGTGAGAAATGAGAACAGGGAGGGACTGTTGCAATAGGGAGAATTACTGACCATAAGATTTGCGATTGTCTCAGGAGTTAGGCAAATAAGGGTTTTCTTTTATAAAGAGGAATAAACAAGGCTAGAAAGAACTGTGGTGTGGGGAAGTGGGATGAAAGAGTGACATGACCAGATAGTACATCAGAGAACATTTTACCCTGAGGTCAGCGTGTTCTCTGGAGGGGCTGCTGGTCGAGGTTGAGAGTGGGTCAAAGTTCAGAGGCTTGTGGGAAGGAGAGAAGTTTAACCAAGTTAACTTCTTTTTTTTTTTTTTTTTTTTTTTTTTGAGATAGCCTTGAGATAGCCTTGCTCTGTCTCCCAGGCTGGAGTGCAATGGTGTGATCTCGGCTCACCGCGGCCTCCACCCCCTGGGTTCAAGCAATTCTCCTGCCTCAGCCTCCCCAGTAGCTGGGACTACAGGTGTGCACCACCATGCCCAGCTAATTTTTGTATTTTTAGTAGAAAGGGGTTTCGCTATGTTGGCCAGGCTGGTCTCAAACTCCTGACCTCAAGTAATCCATCCGCCTCATCCTCCCAAAGTGCTGGGATTACAGGTGTGAGCCACCACATCCAGCCAAGTTTGGTTAACTTCTTATTTTGTCCTATTGATCAGTAAGGATGAAACAGTTCAGCTAATCATTTATGAAGCAAAAAATGGGAATTTGGAAGGTCTGTGTCTAGCCTTGTCATAGATAAGCAAGGAGGTATCTGTGAGTCTTTTCTCAGTCATGTGGGGAAGGGTGGTTTTTTGTGCTAAACCATTTTCCACAACACAAAAGGATGTTTGTGCCCTCCCCCTCATTCATATGTTGAAATATTAATCCCCAAAGTAATGGTATTTGGAGGTAGGACCCGGTTAGAGCCCCCATGATGGGATTAGTGCTCTTATAAAAAGAGAAGAAGACATGGGATCTCTTTTCCTATGTGCACCCACCAGGGAAAGGCTGTGTGAAGATGTAACAAGGAAGAGGTCCCTCACCAGAACCCAGCCATGCTGGCACCCTGATCTCAGACCTCCAGCCTCCAGAACTGTGAGAAATAAATGTTTGTTGTTTAAGCCACCCAGTCTCTGGTATTTTTGCTATAGCAGCCTGAATTGATTAAAACAGTAGGGGATGTCTTTACTGTCCCTGTTTTCCAGAAGCACAGGGCTCAGGTAAAATTCAACATTGTCAATGGTTAAAACTTTAGGATCCAAAGACATAAATCCCAATTGGTGACTTTCAGGTTCTTGAAGGATGTTGGCAGGTAGGTCAGATCTTTCCAATACTCCTCAGTGCAGATTCTGCTCAGCACTTGGTGGTACTCTGGAAGAAACTCTGGCAGGTTCTTGGTGGATGAGGCCGGAGGCCTGAGAGAGGAAAGGAAAGGGCCATGAGAATAAGATCACCTGCAGCTGGCATGTTCACTAACAGCTTCCTCTAACCAAGTTCCAGCTGACCATACACAGCCTTTTGTTTTAAAATGCAAGTGGAAAAAAAAGATGAGGAAGATTGTTTCAGTTTTCCATGCTTATCCCTTCTCATTGAAAGGAGAATTGGAAGAACCTCATCAACAATCAAACAACATCAACAACCAAACTCTTAGCTGAGCTGAACCCCCCTTCCTGAGGAGGGGTGTATGTCTCTCTCTCTCTCTCTGTCTCTCTGTGTGTGTGTGTGTGTGTGTGTGTGCGTGCGTGCATGCACGCGCACATGCCTATATGTGCCAAGGGAGCAGGCTTTTCCTAAACATAGGGATAGGAAATGATAGGAAATGGGAGAAGACATTATCCCCAGAGTTGCAAAGCCCTTCCAGAGCATCCCTCCTTATGGAAGAACTGGGTTGTGGGGTGCAGCTTGCTCAGGAAGGGAGACAAAGGGAAACATAAATGACCATAGTCTTTTTTTCCTATTTTGAATGCCCCACCTCTTACAGAGCAAGGGCTCAGTGAAGAGCTGAATATAAAACCTGACTCTGCAACTTACTATCAGGGTGATCTTGGGCAGTCATTTGACTCTGGATGATGAATTTACTTCCTTATCTGGAAAAATGTAGAAAACTTATCTTAAAGGGTCATTAGGCAAAGTGCAGGCCATGTAGCAGGTACTTAACAGATGGATAATAATAAGAAGGGAAGGGAAAGGGGAAAAACACTGGCATTCACTGAGCTCTTACTTTGTAAGGGATGGGGCATTCAAAATAGATAAGAAGAATATGGCCTCAGCTCCAACCAATCAGATAATGGCCATGGTATTCAGGTCCCTTGTTGCACCAGACATCAATCCCTTAATTGCCAGATATGAGATGGGTGTGTGTGTGTGTGTGTGTATGTGTGTGTGCGTGTGTGTCCATCCTGGGGAAAGGCCTGGGTTAGCCAGGGTGATAAGTGGGTTTAGGGCAGCAGCTATTTACCATCCCCTACAGAAGTATTATATTTATGCATTTTCACAACCAGTACAGCCAAGTGGAATATATCACTTGGGGTATGTCCAGAACATTTACTTCCTTCCATGCCCACCTTTGCATTATTGCTAATGATGCCCATGTCTGGTTTGTAGGAAATTCAAGTCATGGTGCAAGAATAGGAAATGCCTGCCCAGGGAGCTTTCTTTCTAACAGAATATTTGCCCAGAGTGAGGATTTATACCATGGCCTATTAGTTCATCAGGTGAGCAAAAGAATAAAAAGTGATTTTAAAAGTTACAAGGAACATAGCCATACAAACACATGTTGCGATGGCTAATCTTATGTGTCAACTTGACTGGGCCATAGGGTGCCCAGATATTTGTTTAAACATTATTCTTGGTGTGTTTGTAAGGGTGTTTCTGGATGGGATTAACATGTGAATCAGTAAAATGAGTTAAGCAGATCACCCTCCCCAATGTGGATAGGCCTCATCCAATCTGTTAGATGCCCAAATAGAACAAAAAGGAGGAGTAAGAGAGAATTCATTCTCTCTGCCTATCTTTGAACGGATGCATCTATCTTCCCCTGACTTTGTGATTGGACTCAGACTGGAACTTATACCACTGGCTCTCCTGGGTTTCCAACTTGCTAACTATAGACTGTGGGACTTCTCAGCCCCCCATAACCATGTGAGCCAATTCCTTATAATAAATCTCTCTTTATGTATATACACTGTTTCTCGGGAGAACCCTAATACACATAGGAAGCTGGGTCCCTGATATTGGCAGAGGTGAGAAGACACTCCCGGAGCCCTTGCAAGGTGTGGGTGGTCATGGTGTGGGTGCCTCTAAATGTTGGAGGGGCTTCTATGTAATGTTGGCTCAGGGCCTAGGATTCGAGCTTCTGCCTATTTCATAGGAAACAAGGCCAAGGTGAGTGAACTGTGCTGTCCCATTGCTGTCTCATCCCGGTTAATCCTCCAACTTGTCTCTTCTCTAAATACCAGTTGAGGGTTTAAAAAGGACTTTTTTATCTTCCCCTCCCATTTTTAGGTTTGTTGATCTGATTGGTTCAGTGGTTCAGGAAGCGTCTCCATGATAATACTACTTTACATTTACTTGTTTGTATGCCATTTTACAGATGACAGTGTCAAGAATCACATCGTTCTGTCACACAAAGAGCACTGACACTGGATGGGGAAGAGGAAAGTTTCCCAGGCTGGCTGAGAAATACCATAGTAACTCTCCCCTCACACATTCCAACCTCAGATATGCTGTGTATTGCACAATTGTCTTGCTTCAAAATTCAATGCCTGCAAACCTTTGGAATGGGGAGCAGTGTGGACAGGAGACTGGTTCTAGAAAGAGGAGTCCCAGGCACAAGACCCAGCTCCACCGCTAACTGCCTATGACCTTGGGCAAGACCTAAAACCTTTCTGGGCAACCTCTTTTAGCTGAAACATCATCCCAGGCTTCCCTTCCTGCTTCTGCTCTACATAGGCACCACCACACTGCAGGCAGAGAAGGGCCAGTGACCTCACCCCAGCCAGCAAAGCAGGCCTATTAATAGGGCCCCAGGCTGCCCTGACTTCCCGTCTCGGGCGCCCCCAGGGCCGGCTGGCGCCTCCCAGCTTGCTCTCTCGCAGAGAACTAGCGGAGCTGACTTCCCGTGCACTTTCGCCTCCCTCTCTGGTGTCAGCCCCCAACAGGAAAGGTGGGCTCTAGGGGAAGCACAGCCTAGAAGAGCAGTGATACTGGCTTTAAGAGGAGAAATTGAGAAGAAAACAAGTCTCGGTCCCTTCTCCGCCCTTGCTAAACGTGCCATCTTCCCGGGGGCAGAGGTGGCCCAGACGTGCGAAGAGGAACAGGAAGGACCCTCCAAGCTTTTGGCCTCAGGTGAACCAAGTGCAGAAAGTGGAGAAAAAAGTATCCCTCGCCTAATGCCACGCCCCTTCCTCCCCTTTACTGTCCCAGTAAAGCCTCCGGACAACCTCTGTATAGCGACTCCCCAAGTCCCATCCACCCCGTACTGTTAGGCAGGCGCGGACACCGCCCGCATTACCCTCCGTTCCAGTCCCCCGCGGGTGGGCGCGCAGCCCTCGCTGCAGCCCGCAGGGTCAGAGGAGGAGCAGATGGCTGGGGGCGCCCCGGCACCAGGAGGGAGTAAGCCTTCGGCGGGCGAGGGCCGTGGATCCCTCGGGGAGCCCGGGCCGCTCACCTGGGTCCGGCCCGGCCCGCTGAGATGGGCTCGGTCTCCTCCGCGCTGGTGCGGTCCCGCAAAGGCGTAGTGCAGTCGGGCTCGTCGCCACCGCAGCCTGAGGCGCCGCCGGCTGCTCCCGTTGCTTTCGGAGACCCATTCGCGCTCCCTAAAACCCAGAGTCCCGGACCCGGGCGTGGGGAGACACTCTCCCCTCCCGTAGCCTGTGAAGCACTGCCCGCGGCGAGACGTCTGGAAGAGCAGCCGAAGTTGGCGAGGCAGGAGCTGTCCCCGGTGCTGAAGCGTGCAGCGACTATGTCCCAGCCCTGCTGGCCACGAAGCCGCAGCGTGGCGGGTGAGTTTCCTTATCTTGCTTAAGGATCTCAGAGAGCTGCTGCCTGGAGACTTTCTGGGGGAAAAGAGAAAGCGCTATCTCTCGCAGGATTTCGCGTTTCTCGTCCTCTTGTCATAACTTCTTTTACAAGTTAGGATTGATTTCTGGGTTGAATAGGAGGTTATTTCAGAAGGCTCATCTTTCACAGAGATTTAAACAGCAGCTGGCAAGACAGTTTACACCCTAAGGATCCCTTTCCCCAGCTTAGTACCGGGGCCGGCACCATGGGGAGAAGGCTTTCTTGTTGTCTTGGAAAGGCAAGGATAAAAGAAGCACCTTTTCCTGTCTCCTCCCACGGGAATTGGGAAAAGGGTCAGAGATTCCTGCTTGTCCAAGACTTAGTTACACATGTGAAAGGACTTGAGGTGTGCAGCTGGGGGTGTCAGACTTGCCTTTAGGGTAGATAACATAGGAGAAGTGAAAAGAGCACACAAGATTTGAAGTCAGAGGTGGACCTGCTGCTTTCATTGTGATCTTGGGCAAGATACTCCCCCCGTGCCTCCGTTTTTTCATCTGTGACACAGGGATGATAATAATTCCGTCTCACTAGGGAGCTGGAAAATCTGACCACACAATGTAAGTAGAAAGGCTGTGAAAACTGTAAAATACTATGCAAATATTCCGTATTACACATGAACCAGATCTTTGAACATCTTCAGCTGAGGGAATAGTGAAACTTAACTCACTTTAAAAATTTTAGTTTGAGATATTCAAAGATTCCATTTCGTTGGGGCAGATCCTGTGTTGTGCAAGTGGGAGGAAAATGCCTTAGTTTGTATATGTGATTAAAAAAATCTCTTACACTGGAAATGTTGCTAAATACATCTCTGGACTTTTGGTCTCATACATGAATCCTCACTTCACCCCAAGCAAATTTGTGGTGCTCACGGGGATGGTCTGTTGACTCTTCACCAAGGATTCAGTAGGTTAAGTGGATAGTGAGGGGGACTGGCTTACAGTTTAACTTACTGAAAGGTGAGGATCCATATATCCTTATTCTCTTTAAAGTTTTCAAAATATTAAAAGAAGACACAAACACTCTGTCCTTTCAAGGGGAGATTTATCGTTGTAAAACATGTTTATTTCTTCCATCCAGAAGACATGTCTTTGTGGTATTAATGGGAAGAGAACCAGATCAGGAGTCAGGACACCTGGGTTCTGCTAAGCTCAGTATCCTTGGGTGGGCTACTTACATTTTCTAAGCGTGTACAATCTGCTCTTTTAAAATGAGTACAGCCAGGTGCAGTGATCCCAGCCCTTTGAGAGGCCAAGGTGGGTGGATTGCTTGAGCTCAGGAGTTCAAGACCAGCTTCGACAACATGGCGAAACTCCATCTCTATCAAAAACTCAAAACATTGGCTGGGCATGGTGGTGCATGCCTGTAGTCCCAGCTACTTAGGGGGCTGAGGCAGTAGGATAGCTTAATCCCAGGAGGTCGACGCTGCAGTGAGCTGAGATCATGCCACTGCACTCCAGCCTGGGTGATAAAGTAAGACCCTATCTCAAAAAAAAAAAAAAAAAAAAAGAGTACAAATATAGTTACACCATTTTCTATGCCATGAAGCTCAAAGGAAATTATGAAGGCAAAAATGGGTTGCAAATCATAAATATAGTACAAGAGTAAGGCATTATCAAGGACAATTCATATTTTTAAATGTGCAGATACATATTTATTTTTTATAAAATCTGTCATGGTCCACCAAATATAGGATGAAACATGGGCTTCCTTTGTGAAACTCATTAATATGTATATTTTTTTGTGTGAGAGATATCAGTTCAATTACAAACATATGTAACCATGAAAGGATATTACCACATTTTTCCTCCTTCCTTCCTTCCTTTCTTCCTTCCTTCCTTCCTTCCTTCCTTCCTTCCTTCCTTCCTTCCTTCCTCTTTCTTTTTTTTTGAGACAGGGTCTTGCTCTGTCATCCAGAGCACTGTCTGCAGTGGTGCAAGCACAGCTTACTGAAGCCTCAACCTCCTGGGCTCAAGCAATCCTCCCACCTCAGCCTCCTGAGTAGTTGGGACTACAGGTACATGCCACCATGCCCGGTTAATTTTCGTATTTTTTGTAGAGACAAGATTTCTCCAGTTCCCCGTCTGGTCTTGAACCCTTGGGCTCAAGCAATCCGCCCGTGTTGGTCTCCAAAAGTGCTGCACCTGGCTATTTTTCTTCTTCTGCTTTCACTGGTTTGGGCAGGAGACTTGGATATTGCAATTTATTCACACATTTATAATGCCAGAAAACCAATTTCTAGCAATTTTCATTGAATTAATTTCTGTTCTGGATTTGATGACACCTTGGAAATACTTTTAACTTTAACTTTTTGATTATACAAGAATTTTTTTCAATCCCTTCCATTTTATTTCATAAGAAACATATGCAATTAAAAATTACATTCTGAGTTTTATATCACCTAGGATAGTTATGCAAAATTATTCTATTTCTATATTTTGATCTTTTTGAAAAGAGTGGTATTTGAGCTCACGTCTTTGAAGAGAGGTGGATTTAGATAGCTGGAATTGCAGATGAGGCTCGTTTTTATCATCTGTAAAAATGAAATGAATTGTCCTTAGCTGTGAAGCTAGGTAGCCTTTTACTGGTCTAGATTGAACTTCTCCAGATATTGTGTGGATTAGCAGAGAACCTGGGAGTAAACTAGTTATGCTGCAATCTAAAACTTGTACTTTATAAGCCAAGCTGAACATATATGAATATATATATATAATATAATGTCTGTATGTATAGGTATATATACATAAACAGTATTGCTGGATGCTATTTTATAAGATTGTGGGATGGATGCTTCTATTATCACTTTATAGATGAAGACATTAAGGCATAGAGAGGTTAATTAGTCAAATAGCTAGTAAATGACATACTTTAAACACAGGTTGTCTGGTTCTAAAACTTGTGTTCTTACCTTTTCTCTACGCTGCTTGTCTTAAATTCTGTGTGCTTATTTTCCTTTTGTAAACTCTTTAGTTTATTTATTTATTTATTTTTATTTTAGTTTTGAGACAGGGTCTTAGTCTGTCACCCAGGCTGGAGTGCCGTGGGACCACCTCGGCTCACTGCAATCTCAGCTCACTGCAAACTCCACCTCCCAGGCTCAGGCGATCCTCCTATTTCAGCCTCCTGAGTAGCTGGAACTACAGGCATGCACCAACACACCCAGCTAACTTATATATATATTTTTTGTAAAGACAGGGTTTCACCATGTTGCCAGGCCTGGGCTCAAGTGATCTGTCTGCCTTAGCCTCCCGGCCTGGGCTCAAGTGATCCACCCGCCTCAGCCTCCCAAAGTACTGGGATTACAGGCATGAGCCACTGCACCTGACTTAGTTTATTATTAGTAATGTCTTTTGAAAGTTTTATCTTGTTCCAGCTATGGTCAGAGGAACCAAGGGAAAGTACTTTGGTCCTGGAAGGGAGGTGTCAGAATATTAAGAGAGAAACAGTCACCTTGGGTATTACTGGGATGGTAATTAAAGCCAGGGAACTTGAATGGGAAAGTACAACTCGGGGTACTAAGTCAGCTGTCTCTCATGGAAATTTAACTGCTTTGAGCCTATGGGATTTGTTGTGTTAAAGATGTTCCACGACTTCTCTGTCATCATGTTGTGAAGATTAAATGAGATAACGTACCAAAGCCCATGTGGGGACCTGGCATATGTCAGGTGCAGATGTTTTGTTCGTTTGTCTGTTTTCAAAGCTTTGTTTTCAGATCTTACTAGTGGAAAAGAGGGAGCACCTTAGCACATTTTCAATGAGAAGCTACCTCAGAATAAACAAGTAATTAAATAAAACCCATTACAAACAACAGTTCACAGCTATTCTTTATTGCTTAATAATCTGAAGTTGATTATAAGAGGCTCCTAACGTTTGTTAGAAATTCCTCTGGTTGCAGAGCAATCTTGACATTATTGATTAAAGTGTTTTTTCTGGTTAATGATCTGTGTATTAAAATTATTGAAGCTCTTTTCCTTTTCAAATACTGTCTTTTCTTGTCTTGCTGTTTTAATATTTTGAAAAGATGTGACAAGTGCTGATTTCAAAGTGTAGCCAACATTCATCAAATAGCAGTGTTAGAGCATTGTCTTGCTGACTTATTGCTTCCTGCTTTCCATCTACGTCTTCTGTGACTCTTGGTGAAGTCCACTATTTGCCTTTAGCTGGGTCCTCTCAGATACTAGCATCAGTGGATTTCAAACATTGGTGTTTATCAAAATCACCTGGAGAGATAATTCCAGAAGCTCAGGCTTGTTGCCACGGGATAGGACCAGAGTCTTAGCATTTTAACCAAATTTCCCAGGTGATTCTATTACTAGCAGAGTGTGTATCACAGTCACCTAGGAGCTTGCTAAAACACACAATCTTGGGTCCTTCCTCTCGACTTTCTGGTTAGTAAGTCTGACAAGCAACCTGAGAGTTGCATTTCTTCTTTTTTATTTGTTTTTTTGATACAGGTTCTCACTGTCTTGTCCAGGTTGGAGTGCAGTGATGCAGTCACAGCTTACTGCAGCCTCAACCTCCTGTGCTTAAGCAATCCTTCCACCTCAGCCTCCTGAGTAGCTGGGACCACAGGTGGAAGCCACCATGCCCAGCTAATGTTTTGATTTTTTTTTGTAGAGACAAGGTCTCACTATGTTGCCGAGGCTGGTCCTGAACTTTTGGGTTCAAGAAATCTTCCCACCTCAGCCGCCCAAAGTACTGGGATTACAAGTGTGAGCCATCACACCTGGACTTGAGGGTTGCATTTCTGACCAGTTCCTAGATGCTGTGAATGCTGCTAGTCAAAGGGTCACAGTTTGAAAACTGCTGTTCTATGAGTAATCACTGGGAGGGCGAGTAGATATTGGGTGTATTGTGTTAGCCATCGGGATCTGGGCAGTGCTGTGGAGGAAAGAGATTCTGGATTCAAGTCAGATTATTCTTTATCTAATCTCTCTCCTTCACCTCCCTAGCCCTTTTGCAACCACTCTCTTGCCAATTTCTAAAACATCAGGATACTTATGATCCTTTACCAGTGATGCTTTTAATCTGAGATTAACATTTTAGGTTAAATTTTAGCTTAATTGAAAAGATGACCAATGTGAAAGTAAAACAAATCTTTTGTGATTTTAAAGATTGGTGTGTGCTGTCGTAAAAAAGAATGAAATCATGTCTTTTGCAGCAACATGGATTTAGCTGGAGGCCATTATCCTAAGTGAATTAATGCAGAAATAGAAAACCAAGTATACATGATCTTACTTATAAGTGGGAACTAAACATTGGATAGACAGGAACATAAAGATGGCAAGAATAGACACTGGGGACTACTTGAGGGGGGAGGCCAGGTCGGGGTGAAAGGGTTGAAAAACTACCTTTTGAGTACTGTGCTCACTACCTGTGTGACTGGCTCAATTGTACCCCAAACCACAGCATCATGCAATATATCCAGGTAACAAACTTGCACATATACGGCTTGAATCTAAAATTAAAGTTGAAATTATAAACAAATGAAAAGCAAAGATTAACTCAAAAAATAATAATAAACATTGGTGTGTAGATGGTGAAGTAGTGACACCACCTGTGCCTTAACCCTCAACATTTGTAGCACCTGCAACGTGTGTCCCTGTGCTGAGTTAATCTAAACAGACACGAGCAGCCTTCTCAAGCTTAGGTTAGTGACAGGCAATACCGATGAGAACGCACTGTGATGGGCAAGTGTGGGTCCCCTGTGGGTGTGGCATTACCTCTAGGAACTGCTTTCCCCAACACACTTCCTTTCACCTAGGATGCAAGTTGGGGTCCCAGAGTCTTACCAAGGCAGAAAAGTCTTGGGCTCACTTTCTTTTGATTCTCTTTCCTGGCGGTTACTAGAGTCATTGCTTTCAAAGTCAGTCACAGTTTGGGGCAGAATCAAGTAACCTGCCCAGCCACCAGTGGTACATTTGCTCCTGCTGGGTGTAAGATGTGGGGAAGAAATGTTAGGAAGCTTCTATACAGCACTTTACAGCTTATAAAGCCCCTATACAGCCTCTTTAACATTTGATCTTCAGGACAGTTTTCTGAGGTAGATGGGACAGATGGCCTTATTGTTCTCTTTTAATAAGGGAAGGGAATTTAAATCAACTTTTTATTTATTATTGATGACATGATTTATCCTAGATCACTTGCAGTTAGACTTTCAGGAGTCCCATTATTAATTCTTCCAGGCAGCCTGGTGCCAGAGAAGGAGGCTCTGGAATCTCGATCGTTGGCTCCCATACTTCCTGGCTATAGGCACTAATTTCTCTGAGCCCATTTTCTTATCTGGAAAATGGAAATTGTATTGATCTCACCTAAATAAGGCAATTTATGCAAGGTACTTGGCACGTGCCTTGGGACTTGCTAGTCATTTAGTCAATATTGGTTACACACACATTAACGGATCATCCATGTAGGTGAATCTGATTTGCAATCCAGTTCTCCTTCCACAATGCCATGATGATTCTTCCATGGAAATTAAACAATAACTGGATTGAGGAAGGTAGGGAAGAGAAAGGGAGTAGGATGAGAGAGAGGCTGAAGGCTGTGGGGAGGCCAGCAAAAACCACAGAGCAGTTCATGTGGCCTTAGAGGGTTCAGGCCTTCGATCACCTACTTCTGAGGTAGGACACAGTCCTGCATATTTATGTCATCCTTAGTGTTATATTTTCTGTAATTTACTCAAATTATTCAACCTAGTGATGTGTGTGTGTGTGTGTGTGTGTGTGTGTGTGTGTGTGTGTATTAGTTTTAATCTGCCTTCTAGGGGTGAAAACCCTGACTTTGAAAACTACCCCTCTGTGGTGTTCACAGCATCCTTTTGAGAGTCCAAGTGACTTGCTCGTGGATAGACTAAGAGCTGGAATCAGGTGAGATCATGGATATTCAGGGCTTTAAAACAGCATGCACACATCAGACACTGATTTGATTTTTGTGGAATGGCTGAGATCAGGAAAACGGACTCTCACATTGAGCCATGGTTGGAAGCAACTGAAGCTAATGAGAAAATCTTATAGGAAACAGATGTGGGCTCTGCTCAAACTTGCCCTTCTCAGATATCACCTCCACTTTAAACTCCTTGAACCTGAGTAAAGATATTTAAAAAAATATTTTAACCAGTTATTAATTTTAGTTTGTCAAATTAAAAAAATACAAATGATAACTTGCATTTGCACAGTTTTCACATTACTTGAACAATTACAATCTTACTTGAATCTCACGACAAACCTTTGAGGTAGCTAAGACAAGCACTATTATTACCGCCCAACCCCACCTTTTTTTTTTGAGATGGAGCCTTGCTCTGTTGCCAAGGCTGGAGTGCAGTGGTGCCATCTCGGTTGAGTGCAACCTCCGCCTCCTGGGTTCAAGTGATTCTTCTGCCTCAGCCTCACTAGTAGTTGGGATTACATATATATATATGGCACCACACCTGGCTATTTTTGTATTTTTTTTTATTATTATTATACTTTAGGGTTTTAGGGTACATGTGCACAATGTGCAGGTTTGTTACATATGTATCCGTGTGCCATGTTGATTTCCTGCACCCATTAACTCGTCATTTAGCATTAGGTGTATCTCCTAATGCTGTCCCTCCCCACTCCCCCCACCCCACAACAGTCCCCGGAGTGTGATGTTCCCCTTCCTGTGTCCATGAGTTCTCATTGTTCAATTCCCACCTATGAGTGAGAACATGCGGTGTTTGGTTTTTTGTCCTTGCGATAGTTTACTGAGAATGATGTTTTCCAGTTTCATCCACGTCCCTACAAAGGACACGAACTCATCATTTTTTATGGCTGCATAGTATTCCATGGTGTATATGTGCCACATTTTCTTAATCCAGTCTATCGTTGTTGGACATTTGGGTTGGTTCCAACTCTTTGCTATTGTGAATAGTGCCGCAATAAACATACGTGTGTATGTGTCTTTATAGCAGCATGATTTATAGTCCTTTGGGTATATACCCAGTAATGGGATGGCTGGGTCAAATGGTATTTCTAGTTCTAGATCCCTGAGGAATCGCCACACTGACTTCCACAATGGTTGAACTAGTTTACAGTCCCACCAACAGTGTAAAAGTGTTCCTATTTCTCCACATCCTCTCCAGCACCTGTTGTTTCCTGATTTTTTTAATGATGGCCATTCTAACTGGTGTGAGATGGTATCTCACTGTGGTTTTGATTTGCATTTCTCTGATGGCCAGTGATGATGAGCATTTCTTCATGTGTTTTTTGTCTGCATAAATGTCTTCTTTTGAGAAGTGTCTGTTCATGTCCTCTGCCCACTTTTTGATGGGGTTGTTTGTTTTTTTCTTGTAAATTCGTTTGAGTTCATTGTAGATTCTGGATATTAGCCCTTTGTCAGATGAGTAGGTTGCAAAAATTTTCTCCCATTCTGTAGGTTGCCTGTTCACTCTGATGATAGTTTCTTTTGCTGTGCAGAAGCTCTTTAGTTTAATGAGATCCCATTTGTCGATTTTGGCTTTTGTTGCCATTGCTTTTGGTGTTTTAGACATGAAGTCCTTGCCCACGCCTATGTCCTGAATGGTATTGCCTAGGTTTTCTTGTAGGATTTTAATGGTTTTAGGTCTAACATATAAGTCTTTAATCCATCTTGAATTAATTTTTGTATAAGGTGTAAGGAAGGGATCCAGTTTCAGCTTTCTACATATGGCTAGCCAGTTTTCCCAGCACCATTTATTAAATAGGGAATCCTTTCCCCATTTCTTGTTTTTGTCAGGTTTGTCAAAGATCAGATAGTTGTAGATATGCGGCATCATTTCTGAGGGCTCTGTTCTGTTCCATTGATCTATGTCTCTGTTGTGGTACCAGTACCATGCTGTTTTGGTTACTGTAGCCTTGTAGTATAGTTTAAAGTCAGGTAGCGTGATGCCTCCAGCTTTGTTCTTTTGGCTTAGGATTGACTTGGTGATGCGGGCTCTTTTTTGGTTCCATATGAACTTTAAAGTAGTTTTTTCCAATTCTGTGAAGAAAGTCATTGGTAGCTTGATGGGGATGGCATTGAATCTATAAATTACCTTGGGCAGTATGGCCATTTTCACGATATTGATTCTTCCAACCCATGAGCATGGAATGTTCTTCCATTTGTTTGTATCCTCTTTGATTTCATTGAGCAGTGGTTTGTAGTTCTCCTTGAAGAGGTCCTTCACATCCCTTGTAAGTTGGATTCCTAGGTATTTTATTCTCTTTGAAGCAATTGTGAATGGGAGTTCACTCATGATTTGGCTCTCTGTTTGTCTGTTATTGGTGTACAAGAATGCTTGTGATTTTTGTACATTAATTTTGTATCCTGAGACTTTGCTGAAGTTGCTAATCAGCTTAAGGAGATTTTGGGCTGAGACAATGGGGTTTTCTAGATATACAATCATGTCATCTGCAAACAGGGACAATTTGACTTCCTCTTTTCCTAATTGAATACCCTTTATTTCCTTCTCCTGCCTGATTGCTCTGGCCAGAACTTCCAGCACTATGTTGAATAGGAGCGGTGAGAGAGGGCATCCCTGTCTTGTGCCAGTTTTCAGAGGGAATGCTTCCAGTTTTTGCCCATTCAGTATGATATTGGCTGTGGGTTTGTCGTAGATAGCTCTTATTATTTTGAGATACGTCCCATCAATACCTAATTTATGGAGAGTTTTTAGCATGAAGGGTTGTTGAATTTTGTCAAAGGCCTTTTCTGCATCTATTGAGATAATCATGTGGTTTTTGTCTTTGGTTCTGTTTATATGTGGATTACATTTATTGATTTGCGTATGTTGAACCAGCCTTGCATCCCAGGGATGAAGCCCACTTGATCATGGTGGATAAGCTTTTTGATGTGCTGCTGGATTCGGTTTGCCAGTATTTTATTGAGGATTTTTGCATCAATGTTCATCAAGGATATTGGTCTGAAATTCTCTTTTTTGGTTATGTCTCTGCCAGGTTTTGGTATCAGGACAATGCTGGCTTCATAAAATGTGTTAGGGAGGATTCCCTCTTTTTCTATCGATTGGAATAGTTTCAGAAGGAATGGTACCAGTTCCTCCTTGTACCTCTGGTGGAATTCGGCTGTGAATCCATCAGGTCCTGGACTCTTTTTGGTTGGTAAGCTGTTGATTATTGCCACAATTTCAGAACCTGTTATTGGTCTATTCAGAGATTCAACTTCTTCCTGGTTTAGTCTTGGGAGGGTGTATTTGTCGAGGAATTTATCAATTTCTTCTAGATTTTCTAGTTTATTTGCATAGAGGTGTTTGTAGTATTCTCTGATGGTAGATTGTATTTCTGTGGGATCGGTGGTGATATCCCCTTTTTCGTTTTTTATTGCATCTATTTGATTCTTCTCTCTTTTCTTCTTTATTAGTCTTGCTAGCGGTCCATCAATTTTGTTGATCTTTTCAAAAAACCAGCTCCTGGATTCATTAATTTTTTGAAGAGTTTTTTGTGTCTCTATTTCCTTCAGTTCTGCTCTGATTTTAGTTATTTCTAGCCTTCTGCTAGCTTTTGAATGTGTTTGCTCTTGCTTTTCTAGTTCTTTTAATTGTGATGTTAGGGTGTCAATTTTGGATCTTTCCTGCTTTCTCTTGTGGGCATTTAGTGCTATAAATTTCCCTCTACACACTGCTTTGAATGTGTCCCAGAGATTCTGGTATGTTGTGTCTTTGTTCTCGTTGGTTTCAAAGAACATCTTTATTTCTGCCTTCATTTCATTATGTACCCAATAGTCATTCAGGAGCAGGTTGTTCAGTTTCCATGTAGTTGAGCGGTTTTGAGTGAGTTTCTTAATCCTGAGTTCTAGTTTGATTGCACTGTGGTCTGAGAGACAGTTTGTTATAATTTCTGTTCTTTTACATTTGCTGAGGAGAGCTTTACTTCCAACTATGTGGTCAATTTTGGAATAGGTGTGGTGTGGTGCTGAAAAAAATGTATATTCTGTTGACTTGGGGTGGAGAGTTCTGCAGATGTCTATTAGGTGCACTTTATGTAGAGCTGAGTTCAATTCTTGGATATCCTTGTTAACTTTCTGTCTTGTTGATCTTTCTAATGCTGACAGTGGGGTGTTAAAATCTCCCATTATTATTGTGTGGGAGTTTAAGTCCCTTTGTAGGTCACTGAGGACTTGCTTTATGAATCTGGGTGCTCCTGTGTTGAGTGCATATATATTTAGGATAGTTAGCTCTTCTTGTTGAATTGATCCCTTTAGCATTATGTAATGGCCTTCTTTGTCTCTTTTGATCTTTGTTGGTTTAAAGTCTATTTTATCAGAGACTAGGATTGCAACCCTTGCCTTTTTTTGTTTTCCAGTTGCTTGATAGATCTTCCTCCATCCCTTTATTTTGAGTCTATGTGTGTCTCTGCACGTGAGATGGGTTTCCTGAATACAGCACACTGATGGGTCCTGACTCCTTATCCAGTTTGCCAGTCTGTGTCTTTTGATTGGAACATTTAGCCCATTTACATTTAACGTTAATATTGTTATGTGTGAATCTGATCCTGTCATTATGATGTTAGTTGGTTATTTTGCTCGTTAGTTGCTATAGTTTCTTCCTAGGCTCGATGGTCTTTACAATTTGGCATGTTTTTGCAGTGGCTGGTACCGGTTGTTCCTTTCCATGTTTAGTGCTTCCTTCAGGAGCTCTTTTAGGGCAGGCCTGGTGGTGACAAAATCACTCAGCGTTTGCTTGTCTGTAAAGTATTTTATTTCTCCTTCACTTATGAAGCTTAGTTTGGCGGGATAGGAAATTCTGGGTTGAAAATTCTTTTCTTTAAGAATGTTGAATATCGGCCCCCACTCTCTTCTGGCTTGTAGAGTTTCTGCTGAGAGATCAGCTGTTAGTCTGATGGGCTTCCCTTTGTGGGTAACCTGACCTTTCTCTCTGGCTGCCCTTAACATTTTTTCCTTCATTTCAACTTTGGTGAATCTGACAATTATGTGTCTTGGAGTTGCTCTTCTCGAGGAGTATCTTTGTGGCGTTCTCTGTATTTCCTGAATCTGAATGCTGGCCTGCCTTGCTAGATTGGGGAAGTTCTCCTGGATAATATCTTGCAGAGTGTTTTCCAACTTGGTTCCATTCTCCCCATCATTTTCAGGTACACCAATCAGACGTAGGTTTGGTCTTTTCACATAGTCCCAAATTTCTTGGAGGCTTTGTTCATTTCTTTTTATTCTTTTTTCTCTAAACTTCCCTTCTCTCTTCATTTCATTCATTTCATCTTCCATCAGCGATACCCTTTCTTCCAGTTGATCGCATCTGCTACCGAGGCTTCTGCAATCTTCGCGTAGTTCTCGAAACTTGGCTTTCAGCTCCATCAGCTCCTTTAAGCCCTTCTCTCCATTGGTTATTCTAGTTATCCATTCTTCTAATTTTTTTTCAAAGTTTTTAACTTCTTTGCTATTGTTTTGAATTTCCTCTCGTAGCTCAGAGTAGTTTGATCGTCTGAAGCCTTCTTCTCTCAACTCGTCAAAGTCATCCTCCATCCAGCTTTGTTCCATTGCTGGTGAGGAACTGCGTTCCTTTGGAGGAGGAGAGGTGCTCTGGTTTTTAGAGTTTCCAGTTTTTTTGCTCTGTTTTTTCCCCATCTTTGTGGTTTTATCTACTTTTTGTCTTTGATGATGGTGATGTACAGATGGGTTTTTGGTGTGGATGTCCTTTCTGTTTGTTAGTTTTCCTTCTACCAGACAGGACCCTCAGCTGCAGGTCTGTTGGAGTTTACTAGAGGTCCACTCCAGACCCTGTTTGGCTGGGTGTCAGCAGCGGTGGCTGCAGAACAGCGGATTTTCGTGAGACCACAAATTCAGCTGTCTGATAGTTCGTCTGAAAGTTTTGTCTCAGAGGAGTACCCGGTTGAATGAGGTGTCAGTCTGTCCCTACTGGGGGGGTGCCTGCCAGTTAGGCTGCTCAGGGGTGAGGGACCCACTTTAGGAGGCAGTCTGTCCGTTCTCAGATCTCTAGCTGCGTGCTGGAAGATCCACTACTCTCTTCAAAGCTGTCAGTCAGACAGGGACATTTAAGTCTGTGGAGGTTCTTGCTGAGTTTTTGTTTGTCTGTGCCCTGCCCCCAGAGGTGGAGCCTACAGAGGCAGGCAGGCCTCCTTGAGCTGTGGTGGGCTCCACCCAGTTCGAGCTTCCTGGCTGCTTTGTTTACCTAAGCAAGCCTGGGCAATGGCGGGCGCCCCTTCCCCAGCCTCGCTGCCGCCTTGCAGCTTGATCTCAGACTGCTGTGCTAGCAATCAGCGAGACTCCGTGGGCATAGGACCCTCCGAGCCAGGTGCGGGACACAATCTCCTAGTGTGCCGTTTTCCAGGCCCGTTGGAAAAGCGCAGTATTAGGATGGGACTGACCCGATATTCCAGGTGCCATGTGTTTCCCCTTTCTTTGACTAGGAAAGGGAACTCCCTGACCCCTTGCACTTCCCGAGTGAGGCAATGCCTCGCCCTGCTTCGGCTCGCGCACAGTGCGCTTCACCGACTGTCCTGCACCCACTGTTAGGCACTCCCTAGTGAGATGAAACCGGTACCTCAAGCAGAAATACAGAAATCGCCCGTCTTCTGTGTCGCTGGGGCTGGGAGCTGTAGACCGGAGCTGTTCCTATTCGGCCATCTTGGCTCCACCCCTATTTTTGTATTTTTAATAGAGACAGGGTTTTGACATGTTGGCCAGGCTGGTCTTGAACTCCTGACCTCAGGTGATCTGCCCACCTCCGCCTCCCAAAGTGCTGGGATTACAGGTGTGAGCCACCATGCCTAGCCTATTACCCCATTTTTACAAATAAAGAAACTGAGGTTCAGAGTAGTGCCAGGACTTGCTCCGGTCACACAGCGGACAGGATGAGTTAGGATTAGAAACCAGATCCTGGCCTCTGTGTGTGCATCTTACATCTCCGTACTGGCGGTGTTTAAGCTTTCATGGTGGAGCACAAGCTCCAAGAAAGCAAGAGGCATGCTCTTTTGCATCTATGTTAGCAGCAAAGCCCTGGGTTTTTCCTTCTCAGCCAAGGAAAAATGTGGCCAAGTTGCAAAATATTGTCATTTCCCAGAAGGAGGGAGCCGAAGCCCAGGGCTGGGCAGCCACTGCCAGGAAGGTTGGGAACATTCTTTAGTCTAGAAGTAGCAGGAGCCTGCCGTGCCTTCCACTCACTGCCAGAACAGTAACTAATTTCAGGTTTATCCTCAGATGACTGGATTTTTGTGAAGCTACTAATGAGATCACCCCATACCCCAAGGGCTCACTCTCCTGAGGGAGCTGAAGTTAACCTCCAAAGGAGCCTTTCCGGGTAGGGAGGGATTAGTTAGAGGGGCTGCTTTTTTGCTGTCTCTCTTTCTGTCTGTTGTTCTCTATACCTACTATTTTTTGAGTATTCTTTTTAGCAAGTTCTGTCTTATAAATATTCTGGAGGATACTAGGAAATTGTTAACTTGAACAATATATGAATTAAAGTAGAAGTCTAAATTCAGTAACAGGCTCTTTCTTCCAAGCTTTGTTCCCCAGTATTTTCTTCTCCCCAGCTTGTAGATTTCAAACTTGCCCTTCTCAGATATCACCTCCACTTTAAACTCCTTGAACCTGAGTAAAGATATTTAAAAAATATTTTAACCAGTTATTAATTTTAGTTTGTTAATTAAACAAGTTGCCATTTTTTCCTCTGCCAGTCAGAGTACTGGGCTCCCTTACTGATGTCAGAGATCTTCCTAAGAGACCTCAGTAAAACCGAAGACAAAATGGGAAAAAAGAAGCCATTAGATCAGTACACGCATAACAGATTCATTTATTCTTCTTGGTATCTGAGTGGGTTTTGCCTGCAGCCTAAATGCTCCAGGAGTTGGGTGGACCTCATTTACATGCTGCTTTGAAGATTACATGCAGGGCAGTTCGGAAAAAGTTTTTCAAGCCCTGTCTGGCTGCTCTTTAGGACTTTTATTTTTAATTTTTTGTTTGTTTGTTTGGGACTTTATTACTTCCTGGATTTTGACACCCTGATAACTCAGTACCTTCTTCTGGTCCAAGAGACAAAAAATGTTACAAATATGAGAGCATCCCTTCCAAAATAAAGCCTCTGTTCTGAAGGAAAAAGTGAATCTTAGTCTTGAAATGTGTGCTGCTGTATCTTCCCATATCTGATTATTGTCACACAAGGATGCTATTTGGAAAGTGACTTTTTTTTAATGATTGAAAAGTGCAGATAAAACAATCATATCATATTTCATAAGAACAATAGATGATAACATTTATTGAGCACTTACCCTGTGCCAGGCATACTTTATGCACCAGCATTAAAACTAAGAGATAAGTGCCATTGTTATCTGCTTTTCTTAGATGAGGACAATGAAGCTTGGGGAATTATCTGAGGTTGCACATCTAGTGAGTCTGGGGGTGGGATTTGAACACAGGTCTTAAGCCTTGTGCTGAACTGCCTGAGACATCAGTAGCAGCTTGAGGCTGATAAAAAAAAAATTGGCCGACTTGCTGCTGCCATGGAAAGAAATAGTATGTGAGGAAGACCATAGTACTGAGGAAGTTTCCAGAAGTAAGTCTGGGTGTGATGGTTCACACCTGTAGTCCCAGCACTTTGGGAGGCTGAGGCTGGAGGATCACTTGAGCCCAGGAGTTTGAAGCTGCAATGAGCTCTAAATACCACTGCATTTTAGCCTAGGTCACAGTGTGAGATTCTGTTTCAAAACCAAACCAAACCAAAACAAAACAAAAACAAACAAACAAACAACACAAGTTTCCAGAAGTACATTTTATAATATTTTAATGTTGCAGTCTAGATATAATTGGCAAATAAATTGATAGGTCAACAAGAGATAGCATTCAAATTACTACGTTCAGTCACATGATTTCTGTTTGGTTAAAGTTGGAATACAAGTAAAATAATAGAATTACAATATCAAGAAAAACTTGAGATAAACGAAGAAAGCGCCTAAAAGATCATCACCTTAATACAACAGATACTTTGACGCTTGCTTATAATCCTCTTCTTTTTTATGTGCACAGTATGATTTTCTTTTTTTACTAAATTGGGATTATAGTACCAAAAAAAAAAACAGAACTTTTCCCTGGGAGTTAATATTATTATTGCTTAATAGTTACAAGGGCAGGCTCTGCAGTGAGACAGATGGAGTTAGAATCTGGGCTCTGCCCATGATTAATGGGGCAAGTTACTCGAACCCTGTGAACTTCAGATTCCTCATCTGTAAAACGGGGATGCAAACAATTCCATTTATTGAGTTGTTTGTGAGTTTAAGGGTTTAATGCAAAGCTCTCAGCATGGTGCTGGGCACAGAGTCAATGCTCAACAGGTGTTTTTATTATTAGACGTGTGAGATTTTATTAGCAGTAGTGGGATGTTTTTAGTAGGGCTTCCTTACCACTAGGGCTAAGCAGTTATCACTGGTTAAAAAAAAGTCATCACTTTCTGAAAGAAATCAGTTACAACTGGGATTCACTCCTGCTTTGTACCAGCTTTTCTGGGTGCCCTGAGCACCCAGCTTGTTCTTGGTTTGGGGCCTGTGCCACAGAACTGACTATGCCTGCTGGGACCACTCAGCTCATGGTAAATGCTTCTCGCAGCTTTGGTCCTTTTGAGCACACAGGCTAGATTAGTCTGTTCTGAGGGGAGGCGGCAGCACTTAAAAGCATTGTTATTCTCCTGAGTCTGTGCTATGTGTCAGCTGGGAGAGCCAGGCATGTGGTGGGTGTTTATGGCTAGCTCCCATATGTGGCGGTTCTCTGGGCCTCTGTAGATGCACTGGCGAGTTGCCCCTCGGTCTCTCCCAAGGTCACAGCTTTTTACCTAGCTTGGATGCTAAATTAGTTTTCTTGGGATTCTGAAACAAAGTACCACAAAGTGGTTGCTTAAATATGTAAATGTATTGCATCAGGTTCTGAAGGCAATAAGTCCAAAGTCAAGATGTTGGCACAGTTGGTTCCTTCTGAGGACTGTCAGTGAAGGAACTGTCCAGGACTCATCTTGGCTTGTAGATGGCTAACTTGATGGTCATGCCTCTGTAGACCCACTGGCGAGTTGCCCCTCGGTCTCTCCCAAGGTCATAGCTTTTTACTGTTGGCAATTCCTCCTTATGCTGAGATGACACCCATTCCTCTGCACTCATTTCCCCATAGACTTGTTCTGATTTAGAGAATTGTGTTTTAACCATACAGACTTGACCCCCAGACTCTTCACTTTTTCCAAAGGATGTGTGCAGACCTGAGCCTCAGCCTTGCCCCATCTCTCACCTGCCCCAATTCCTGACAGCATCCCTGAGCTTCATCTTGTCTGTCATCCCATGCCCACCTTCTCTACACCTTGAAGAGACTGTGGACTGAATGAGAATCAGGAATGGGTGGGTGGCAGGGGATGAGGCTAGCTGATGAAATTGTACGTATTGTTTAATCACAAGTTTAAAAAAAAATTAGCCACATTAAAACCACCATGTCAAAATGGCTGTGAAATGGCCATCAAAATGTCTCGAGGTGCCTAATGCACTGGTCTGTTTCTCAGTAGGGAGTGGCCTCTTGGTGAAACCCCTCCAAGCTTACATTGTGAGTTTCCTGGAGGAACAGGGAGGGGGGGATGGCTCCACATCCTTCCCTCTTCCAGGGCAGGGAGTGCCCAGAGTCCCTTCTCATCCTTATCCTTGAATATGAATGTCCGGGGCATTCCCTGACCACCCACTGAGTCTCCGCGTCCAGGGGGAATCAGAAATGGGAGGTTCTGGGAGGACTCTCTGACCTTAGATGAGTTATACTCAATGTGTCCTGCTGGCATGGCCCAGGCCCTTACATGTCAGCACCTGTCAGCTTGTAAATCCATGAGCTCATGACCAACTCCCAGGCTCTAGTGGCAAGCACGTCAAGTCACATCACATCTGAAGGCTGCCTGGGAGAGGCGGGCATGTGCTGGCATCAGGGAGGGCACCGTTGCCCCTCCACCCTGGCAGAGCCTGGCACCTGGGCCCTCCGTGCTGTGCTCCTGGTCACACCGCCACTCCCCTTTCAGAATTCTCAGCTCCTTTCCCTAAGAACCAGCTCCTGCTCAATTCAGGGAGAAAGGGTTGGAGGGGGCACTCTTCTTTTGCAGGGATTTTATTTACCCTTCACATGACCTTGGAGATGACTAGCCTATAAGCCAGCCAGCCAGAGTTGTTGCTTTTCCATTCTGTCACTTTTTCCACAGCCATACTAATTGTGTGCTCCCGAGGGAGAAGGGAAGGAGGTAGGCGCTTTGTTCCCTGGCCCGTCTCCCGCCACCAGCCTTTTGTTTTGTTATCCCCAGTCCTGGGATTCAGGCTCCCTAATGTAGGGAAAGGGAGGAGGGTAAGAGAGGTCGATGAAGAGGGGCCCCAGACTCTTGCCTGCACTCCAGGCTGCTTCTAAAGGTGTCCCATAATGAAACGATCCCCAATATAAGGCAGGTCCTCTTTTTTTCCTCTTTGAGAAGATACCTCAAACATCTATTTTTAAATTAAAAAACATTATTTATTTATTTGTTTTTGAGATGGAGTCTCGCTCTGTTGCCCAGTCTGGAGTGCAGTGGCGTGATCTCGGCTCACTGCAACCTCCACCTCCTGGATTCAAGCTATTCTCTTGCCTCAGCCTCCCAAGTAGCTGGGACTATAGATGCGTGCCACCATGCCTGGCTAATTTTCGTATTTTTAGTGGATACTGGGTTTCGCCATGTTGTCCAGGTTGGTCTCGAACTACTGACCTCAAGTAATCTGCCCACTTCAGCCTCTCAAAGTGTTGGAATTACAGGCATGGAACACTGTGCCCAGCCATATTTATTTAGTTGTAGAGACAGGAGTCTTGCTAGGTTGCCCAGGCTGATCTCGAATACTTGGCCTTGAGCGATCCTCCCAAAGTGTTGGGATTAAGGGCATGAGCCACTGGGCCTGGCCAGAAGTGTATTTTCTTAAATGACCTACTTGAATGTACAGACTTTGAAGGGGCTAGAAAAAGGTCCCATGTGTCCTTTTAATATGTATCTTATTACTTTTGTTACATCTATTTAAATATCTCAAGTTGCATAAAACACATTAACTTAGAATATTACTTTTCCATTTTATACTCCATAAAATAATTTTACTGAATCTTTTTACAAGCGTTTTTTTTTTTTTTTTTTTATCATTGGCATCATTGTTTTCTCTAAAGCCACTTCTGAGTCATCTTCACCTGTGTCTAAGTTGTTTGTATTACTGCACTTTTTGAATCTATGAATGATGCTGTCACTGTCACATATTACAAGGGAAGCACTGATAACTGTTTAGGCATCAGTCAGATTCCTCTCTCCACTTTTTGTGAAGTTGCCGTTCTAATCAGCTGGAAAGGACATACTTGACGCTACCGAATGCCAACTTCTTTTAATATTTCAGAATGAGTTGAAAATGGTTTCATTCTCTTTTTAAAAAGCACGCTTGTTGCAAAAATGTCAAATAATGTGGAATAAAGTGCTAACAAACTCACCAGCTTAAGACAGCTACTGTGAACATTTTGGTGAATGTCATTCCAAGCATCTCTTTAGGCACATATACACATACTGTATATGTATACATTTTATACAAATGGTATCAGATGAAACATGCTATTTTATAATGTAATGTTTTTTATTTTTATTTTGTGGGCATTTTTTGAAATAAATATAGTTATACATCTTTTTTTAATGAGTGCTCTTCTGTGTAGGTAGTATAGTTTGCCCCTCTACCCTTTATTATTTTTTATTTTGTAATTTTTCCTTTTTTTTTTTTTTTTTTTTGAGACAGGGTCTTGCTTTATGGCCCAGGCTGGAGTGCAGTGGAACGATCAGAGCTCACTGCAGCCTCAACCACCTGGACTCAAGCAATCCTCTTGCCTCGGCCTTCCTAGTAGTTCAGACTACAGGCACACACCACCACACCTGGCTAATTGTCAAATTTTTTATAAAGATGGGGTCTCATTTTGTTGCTGTGGCTGATTATGTACTCCTGGCTGCAAGTGGTCCTCCTGTCTCAGCTTCCGAAAGTACTGGGATTACAGGCACGAACCAATGCACCCTGTCCCTCTACCCTTTAATTGATGGATTTGGGGGCTGATTACAGTTTTCTTTATTATAAACAATTCTGTGATAAACATCCCTGGATTCTGAGACATAGTTTAATGACCTTCTCTAATCTTATCAAAGATTATAAAGGATTTTTTCATGCTTCCTTCTAGGTTTTTTAATTTGAAAAATTATTTATATTTTACAGAAGTAACAATCTTTACTATTTTAATCATTTTTAACTGTACAGTTCAGTGGCAGTAAGTACATTCGTACACACTGCTGTACAACCATCTCCAACATCCATCCATAGCATTTTTTTCATCTTGGCAAACTGAAACTCTGTGCCTATTAAACAGTAACTCCCTATTTCCCACTTCCTGAAGTCCTGGCAACCACCATTCTACTTTCTGTCTGTAAATGTGATTACTCTGGGTCCTGCGTATAAGTGGAATTATATTGTATTTGCTCTTTTGTGATTGACTTATTTCACTTAGCATAATGTTTCAAAGATTCATCTGTGTGGTAGGATGTGCTAGGATTTTTCTTTCAATGTTAAAACATTTTATTATTAAAAATTTAAAACACACAGCAAGGTTGAAAGAATTTTATAGTAAACACTCCTATCATCTACCACTCAGATACAGCCATTAACATTTTATGTACTTGCCTTATCACATATCTATTTATCTATCAATCTGTCTACCTATCCTTTCATTTATCTTAATTTTGTACATTTAAAATTAAGTTGCAGGTGTCATGCATTCCCCCCTACATAAGCCCACAAGCATACCACTAACTAGAGTTTGATATTTGTTGATTTTTTTTGTTTTGATGTAAAATTTATATACAACAAAATGTGAAAATCTGAAGGGTACATTTGCTGAGTTTTGAGAAATGATACGCTTGTGTAACCTAAACCCCTATCAACGTACAGGCCATTACCCTCATCCCAGTGAGTTTCTTCCTGACCCTTCCCAGTCAATCTCTGCTGTACTCCCATCCCTAGGTGTAATGACTATTCCAGTGTTTCTTTTTTCTGTGCTAGGTTAGTCTTACTCCTTCTAGAATTTCCTATAAATGGAATCAATCATACAGCACAGATGCTATTGTGCAAAGCTTTCTATGATGCTGCATGTTTTTGAGATTCTCTGTTGATGTGCATGTCAATAATTCATTCCATTGAATTGCTGAGCAATATTTCATTGTATGACTATATAGTTATGTCCTGCATAACGAAGTTTCGGGCAATGATGGACTGCATATGTATGTCAAAGAAGATGCTAATCGAGTTGAAAAATTCCTGTTGCCTAGTGACATCACAGCTGTGGTGATTACTCACGTGTTTGTGGTGATGCTGGTGTAAACCTACTGTGCTTCCAGTCACATAAAAGTATAGCATATACAATTATGTATACTACATAACACTTGATAATGATAATAAACAACTAGGTTACTCATTCATGTATTTGCTAAATTTTTTTTTTTTTTTGAGACAGGGTCTCACTCTGTCGCCTAGACTGGAGTGCAGTGGTGTGATCTCTGCTTACTGCAAACTCCACCTTCTGGGTTCAAGTGATTCTCCTGCCTCAGCCTCCCAAGTAGCTGGGATTACAGGCATGCACCACCATGCCTGGCTAATTTTTGTATTTTTAGTAGAAACAGGGGTTTCACCATGTTGGCCAGGCTGGTCTCGAACTCCTGACCTCAGGTAATCTGCCTGCCTCGGCCTCCCAAAGTGCTGAGATTACAGGCATGAGCCACTGCGCCCAGCCGTATTTGGTCTACTTTCAATGCTTATTTTAGAGCGTACTTCTTCTACTTATTAAAAATAAAGTTACCTGTAAAACAGCCTCAAGCAGGAGGTGTTCCAAAAGAAGGCATTGCTACCATAGGAGGTGACAGCTTCATGCATGCTCTTGTCTCTGAAAACCTAGTAGGACAAGATATGGAGGTAGAAGGCAGTGATGTTGATGATCTTGACCCTGCGTAGGCCTAGGATAGTGTATTTGTGTCTTAGTTTTTAAAGAAAAAAGTTAAAAAAGTAAAAAAAAATTAAAATATTTTAAAAAAGAAAATAGCTTATAGAATAAAGATATAAAGAAAATAATATTTTTTGCACAGCTGTACAATGTGTTTGTGTTTTAAGCTATGTGTTATTACAAAAGAGTCAAAAAGTTAACAACACTTAAAAAGTCTATAAAGTAAGAAATTACAGTAAGCTAAGGTTAGCTTATTGTTGAAGAAAGAAAAGAATCTAAAACAAATTTGGTGTAGCCCAAGTGTACAGTGTTTATTGAAGAAAGAAAAAAATCTAAAATAAATTTAGTGTCGCCTAAGTGTACAGTGTTTATGAAGTCTACAGTAGTATACAGTAATGTCCCAGGCCTTCCCATTCACTCACCATTCACTCACTGACTCACCCAGAGCAACTTCCAGTCCTGCGAGCTGTCCCCTGTACAGGTGTACCATTTTAAATCTTTATACCATATTTGTACTCTTCTTTTTCAAGTGTTTAGCTATGTTTAGTTCACAAATACCATTATGTTGCCATTGCCTACAGGATTTAGTACGGTAACATGCTGTATAGGTTTGTAGCCTAGGAGCAACAGAAGATACCATATAGCCCAGGTATGTAGTAGGCTATACAGTCTAGGTTTGTGCAAGTGTACTCTATGATGTTCACGCAATAATGAAATTGCCTAATCCCTGTTATTAAGTGACGCAGACTCTACTACAGTTTGGTCATCCACTTCTAATCTTTTTATGATTTGATTTGATTTTCATTTAATTTGGTTTGGAGTCTATCCTGGTGAACCATGTGAGTTAAAAGTTTAAATTTTTCCAGATGGCTATTCATTTGTCTCAACAGTATTTATTAAAATGTCTATTTTTGCTCATTGATTTGGGATGCTAAATTTATTATATAGCAACTTCCTGTATACACTTGGGCATATTTCTGGATTGTCTATTCTGTTCCATTAGTCTATGAATCAGTCAGGTTAGGTTCCTGGTAGGAAACAGAATTTTGCTCAAATGGTTCAAATAAAAAGTTTAATGAAGGTGTAGTCAGGGTTAAGGGAACCTGTAAGGGATGTTGAAGCACCCAGAGACTAGCAAAGGTGGGCAGCCATCACACTTGCGGACCTGAAGGAGCAAGGGGTGGAATAGAGTTATCAAGGGCCTGTGAGAGCTGGAACCTGGAGAAGGAGGTGCCCAGCAGAGGCAGTGCTATGGAGGGAGCAGAGCCACTGCCCAGAAAACGGAGGAGCAGGGAAGAAATGCTCTCAGCTCTCTCTTCTCTCAGCTTCTGATCTCCTACCAGTGCCTCCCATTGGCTGAACCCATAGGAAGCCAGAGGGCAAAGGAGGCGAGGACACAGGGCAAGGCAGAAAAGAGAAGAAAATGATGGGTAGGTAATGGCCAAGTGGAGAAAAAGCAGCACAGACCACCTGTCTGTTCCACGCCAGTACCACTCTGTTCTAACTGCTGAAGCTAGTTCAGCTCATTCCCATCGTTTCCTTCCTCCTCCTCCTCCTCCTCCTTCTCCTCCTCTTCCTCTTCTTTTTCTTCCTCCTCCTCCCCCTCCTCCTTCTCTTCCTCCCCACCCTCACCCTCCTTTTCCTCTTCTTCTTTTAAATTCAGAGATGTGGGTCTCACTCTGTGGCCCAGGCTGGAGTGCAGTAGCATGATCATAGCTCACTGCACTCTGCCTCCTGGGCTCAAGCGATGCTCCCACCTCAGCCTCCTGAGTAGCTAGGACTACAGGTGTGTGTCACCACGCCCACCCTGGTTGCTTTTTTAAAAACTACTTTATGTTAATTTTGTGCTGCTCTATCTTACTGAACTTTCCTATTGTTTGTAGTAGTTTTTTGGTACGTTATCATGAGTTTTCCAGATATATAATCATATGTAATAGTTTTATGTGGTTATTTCTAGTTTTTATGCTTCTCATTTTCTCTTGTTTAGTTATATTCATAATTACATTCCTATTACCCCCGGGACCAGGTTAACTGGTAATGGTGAGAGTGAGCCTTCTTGTTTCTGACTTTTATTAGAATCTGTATATATTTGTGTGTGTATATATAAATACATACATAAGTTTGTATACATATGCAAATAGGCATATATGTATATATGTATGTCTACATATATGGAAAATAATACTATATTAAGGAATATAATATTATGTTAAGATATATGTGTGAATATATATATATGAAATTATTCAAAGATTCATATTTTATTTGGCCTAAAAATTAACAGTAGGAGTTGAGGTTTGTCAAATGTCCTTTCAGTCTCTCAGGAATCAGTATGACTTTTCTCCTTAGTTCAATAAATACAGATAATCAATATCTTTCCAAATATTGAACCATATGTGCCTTTCTAAAATCAACTTTACTTGGATATAATTTTATTTTTTTATTATTTATTATTTTAATGTTCTGTTGCATTCTATTGCTTAATATTTTATATTGGATTTTTGCAATGATATTCTTCAGTGAGATCTGTCTTTAGTTTTTACTGTGCATGAAATATTTTATCAGGTTTTGATGTCGATACAACACTGTCATAAAAATAACTTAAAAGTTTTCTTTTCTCTTTTCTTTTCTTTTTTCTGAGACAGGGTCTCTGTCTATTGCCAGGCTGGGGTGCAATGGCTCAATCTTGGCTCACTGCAGCCTCTGCCTCCTGGGTTCAAGTGATCCTCCCCACTCAGCCTCCCAGGTAGCTGGGACTACAGGCACATGCCACCATGCCCAGCCTAATTTTTTGTATTTTTTTTTTAGAGATGAGGTTTCACCATGTTGCCCAGGCTGGTCTCGAACTCCTGGGCTTAAGCAATCTGCCCGCCTTGGCCTAGGATTACAGGCATGAGCCACTATGCCTGGCCTTTCCTTTTCTTTTTATACTCTAGAAAAATTTAAATACCATTGAAATTACCTGCTCATTGAAAGTTTGTATAATTCTCCCAGAAAACCCTTGGGCTTGGTTCTTTTTCAGGAGGCAGTGTTTTGACAACTTTCTTCTTCAGAAACTGGACCACTTAAATTTTTGGTTTCTTCTGAGGAATCTGTAGGCAAATTCTATTTTCTTAGAAAATTGTCTTTTTCATCTAGACTCTAAACTTTATTAATTTAGAGTTGAGTAGTCTTTTATGCCTCTTTTTAAAAATTTACTTTTTATTTTTTTGAGACAGAGTCTCGCTTTGTCACTCAGGCTGGAGTGCAGCGGCATAATCTTGGCCCACTGCAACCTTCGCCTCCTGGGTTCAAGCGACTCTCCTGCCTCAGCCTCCCAAGTAGCTGTGATTACAGGTGCCCACCACCATGCCTGGCTAATTTTTGTATTTTTAGTAGAGACAGGGTTTCCCTATGTTGGCCAAGCTGGTCTCGAACTCCTCAGGTGATCCACCCACCTCTGCCTCCCAAAGTGCTGGGATTACAGGCATGAGACACCGTGCCCGGCCCTTTAATGCCTCTTTTAATTTTGTTTAATGTTTAAGCAGGATGCAGATGAGCTCTGCCACCAGATATTTACCAGGAAGTCGGCTGTGCACATTCCTCCCAGGATCCTAAGTTCCTGATTTCTAGATTCTGCTGTTATTTATCTCTTCCCTCTGTGTGTGGTTGCCTGCACTCGTTCCACTGCACCGTCATTGGATGCTGTCCTGATTCCATCATTCCCCTAAATACCACTGACTCAAGATTGTGAGTGTAGCAGTTACTGGAAGCTTTAGGGATGGAGCAGGTAGGTCACAGTACAGCAGGCAACTTAAAGCTGTATACTACATCCTCTGTTCTTTTTTTAATGTAGCCTCTTGGCGTACCTCTTGTTGCTTTTCTCTTTTCTCTTTCCTGCCCAGTATCACCTTTCTTAACCCTGAACATTCTTCTTACTTATTAAAGATACTTCTCTAGTTCTGAGATTTATTCTTACTCCTTCTCCTCCAGATAATATTCTGGAGCTTATCTTTATCTTTTCACAATTAAAAACAGTGAACCCCAGAAACAGTGGCACAAATACAAATCTCTTTGAAGACTTTATCCCTGCAGGTCTGCTGCTGCTTGGGTTTGAGGTCAACACTACCTGTGCAATCCGGGATACTGTACAACAGAAGAGGAGTTGGCTTGGTGGTGGCCTGGGATCCAGGCAAAGGAAGTAGAAGCACTTGCTGGAGAGCTGGATCCTCAACCCAGGCTCCACACATAGATAAAGCTTCAGTGAAATAAACACTCCATCTAAAATTACAAACCTGTAAGGAATCAAGCCACCCTCAGCTGAGATATTTTAAGTGAGAAAAGCAAGATACCTAGAAATGTACATAGTAGGATCCCATTATTAAGAAAACACACCGGCTCTCTCACATACACATTCTCACATGTACCCCTGTCTCTGTGAGCTTGCATGTGATTACGTGAGCATCAGCAAAATACAGGATCCTTATCACTTGTTCCCATGGCTGATCTGAAGGAGGGCATTGTAGGAAGACGATCACAGGGGAAGGCAAACATGACAAAGAGGCCTGTGCAACACTGGCTCATGCTTCTTCTTCTCATCCAAGTTATCTCCCATGCAGTGTTTTGATTGGAGGCTGTTCCTCCCTCTGTCCAGCTGAAATTCAGAAATGATAAGATTTGGATATAACACAATTGACAACTTTTTCCTCCCTCTGTCCAGGTGGTTTTATTTTTTGGCACTGAGTCTTGTTCTGTCACCCAGGCTGGAGTGCAGCGGCACGCTCTCGTCTCACTGCAACCTCTGCCTCCCGGGTTCAAGCGATTCTCCTGCCTCAGCCTCCTGAGTGGCTGGGATTATAGGCGCCTGCCGCTACGCCCAGATAATTTTTTACATTTTTAGTAGAGGCAGGGTTTCACCATGTTGGCCAGGCTGGTCTCGAGCTCCTGACCTCGTGATTCGCCCGCCTTGGCTTCCCAAAGTGCTGGGATTACAGGCATGAACCACCGTGCCCGGCCTGTTTTTGTTTTTTAACTACCAGTCACTTGTGTGATGGGGCTGAGTGGTGGGGTGAGGAAGTAACTCCCTTGCCATCATTGGGAAGTTTCTGAGTTTAATGTAAAGCATCCCTGAGTCTCACCAGGACGCTGCCTATCTTCCAGGGGTGGGAGGCCACAGCGCTGCCTATACAGCTGGTCAGATGCAGGGCCCAAACCCTGTGCAATCCTTGCTCTTCATTTCCAATTTCCATCAAGGTCACACCCATACCATGCAGGGTTTGGACTGGAGAATGTATCTCCCTGCCACCTTGTCTCAGCCAAGAAACACCAAACAGCAGCAAGGAGCAGCCCACAGTCCCAAAAGCATATGCATTACACAATAATTGGAAACCCTTCTGAAAAATATTGCTTTTCATTAACCTTGCTCAGCATTTTATACAATTGGATTTTTCTGGATTCCAATTTTTTTTTTTTTTGCATTATGGAGGGGTTTTGGTGTAAACATCAATATATTTTGCTGAACAAGAGGAATTCTGTAGCCAGCTTTCAGTAGCAATTTTTTCCTCCCTCATATACTAGAAATAGAAGTCATCAGTGGCATCTGGGAAAAATCAGTGTCCTTCTCTTAATTGTTCTCTCTGTGGATTGTACCTGAGTGAATTGTATTGGAAGATTTTACTTATTCTCCCCACCAACCTGGAGCCCTGAAGAGGGACTTTCTTTTCTTCTTTTTAAAATTACAATGCCTGGCACTGGGTTGGGCTCATTGTAGAGCTTAAGGAGTGTGGTGGAGAATTCCCAGAAGGAGCCTAATGGTGCGGGGGAAAGAGGTAGATGAAACCAACGTGCTAGTCCTGTTTTTGCCTCTAGTGTGCTTTTAGGCCTCTGTGTGGTAAGGCACATACCTTCTCTGGGAATCTATTCCTTTTCTGTAACATGAAGATACTAATACCTGTAACGTCTACCTCAGGGGGCTACTGAGTTTACCAAGGACTGTAATGGACATGAAAGGTTCTTTGAAAAGTATGCTGAGCTACATGGCACAATCACTTATTGCTCTAATGCGTGAGGGGTGGGTGTTCATCTAATGGATACACAGCTACACTAATAGGCTTTTGAGTTCCATCCAACCTTTATAGTGGAATACATATCCTGCAAAAACTCTTCTTACATATTCCTAGAATAATTGATAAAGCACAGCAAACATCTTTCTAAATGCAGAGCTGAGCTTGCAGGAGGTTAAGGGAACCTCTCTTGGGGGCCAAAGTAGTAGGCAGGGGTGAGGGGACACTGCTGATCTCAGTAACCCAGGTTTTAACCACTCTGGAGGACAGGACACAAGGCCTCAGCCTCAAGTTAACCGGGAAGTTGCAGGTGAAACCCCTGCATAAATCTAGGACCCTCATGTAGGAACACGCTAAAAGGAGTTTTGCTCACCAGCAATAACAAAAAATAACAAGTTAGGCCAGGCATGGTGGCTCACGCCTGTAATCCCAGCACTGAGGCCGAGGTGGGCGGATCACCTGAGGTCGGGAGTTCAAGACCAGCCTGACCAACATGAAGAAACCCCATCTCTACTAAAAATACAAAATTAGCCAGGCGTGGTGGTGCACGCCTGTAATCCCAGCTACTCGGGAGGCTGAGGCAGGAGAATCACTTGAACCTGGGGGGCGGAGGTTGTGGTGAGCCAAGATTGTGCCATTGCACTCCAGCTTGGGCGACAAGAGTGAAACTCCATCTCAAAAAAAAAAAAAAAAAAAAAGAAAAAATGTTAATTATCTTTTAATCCTGGCTTTGGGTGGAGGAAATACAAATCTCTTTGAAGACTTCATCCCTGCAGGTCTGCTGTTGTTTGGGTTTGAGGTTCCCACTACTTGTACAACAGAATGATACTGTACAATAGAAGAGGAGTTGGCTTGGTGGTTCTTTGGGATCCAGGCAAAGGAAATGGAAACACTTGCTGGAGAGCTGGATCCTCAACCCAGGCCCCACACATTCCACAGATAAAGCTTCAATGAAATAAACACTCCATCTAAAATTACAAACCTGTAAGGAATCAAGCCACCCTCAGCTGAGATATTTTAAGTGAGAAAAGCAAGATACCTAGAAATGTACGTAGTAGGATCCCATGGGGAAAGGCAAACATGACAAAGAGGCCTGTGCAATGCCAGTTCATGCTTCTTCTTCCCATCAAATTTATCTCCCATGCAGTGTTTTGATTGGAGGCTGTTCCTCCTTGTTTTCCTGTCTCAGTCAAGGAAAACCAAACAGCTCCAAGGTGTACCCCTGCCCCACGTGCACGTAGAGACATGGGCACCAAGATTATGGAGCATTGCCTCTGTCACTGAATACATAAATAACAGCTATTGAAAAATAGGCTGGGCACAGTGGCTCACACTGAGGCAGGAGGATTGCTTGAGCCCAGGAATTTGAGATCAGCCTGGGCAACAGAGTGAGACCCTGTCTCTTTTTTTTTTTTTTTTTTTTGAGAAGGAATCTGGCCCTGTCGCCCAGGCTGGAGTGCAGTGTTGCGATCTCAGCTCACTGCAAGCTCCGCCTCCCGGGTTCACGTCATTCTCCTGCCTCAGCCTCCCGAGTAGCTGGGACTACAGGCGCCCGCGACCACGCCCGGCTGATTTTTTTTTTGTATTTTTAGTAGAGACGGGGTTTCACCGTGTTAGCCAGGATGGTCTCGATCTCCTGACCTCATGATCCACCCACCTCGGCCTCCCAAAGTGCTGGGATTACAGGCATGAGCCACCGCGTCTGGCCGACCCTGTCTCTTAAAAAAAAATAAAAAATAAAAAAATTAGCCAGGTGGAGTGGCATGCACCTGTGGTCCCAGCTACCCGGGAGGCAGAGGCAGGAGGGTCTCTTGAGCCTAGGAGGCTGAGGCTGCAGTGAGCTGTGTTCATGCCACTGCACTCCAGCCTGGGTGACAGAGACTCTTTCTCAAAAACCAAAACCAAAACAAAGACAAAAACAAAAACACACAGAAAAGTAGTAGAAATTAAACACTTCTGTGGATATCACAGTGAACAGCTTCCATTCATTTATGGCTTGCTCTGTGGCAGTCACTTTCTAAATGCTTTATATGTATCTCCTCCTTGAGCCCTCACAGCAACCCTACGGAATAGGCACCACCATGGCAATTCCCATTGCAGCCGTGAGAAAAGGGAAGCACAGGGAGCTTAAGGAACATGCCCAAGGTCTCAGGTCCACTCCTTGACTGAGGGGCCAGAAGTCAGACCCAGCAGTTCACTTTGAAGCCCAGGCACTTAGTCGTTGGGCTAATATGTACATATGCATGTAGATGGACGATGTGATGCAACAGTGCAGATTCTCGTGTTGAGGGTGGTATCATGGGTTATTTTTGAATTATTATTATTGTGATTTCATGTGTCCTTAACCTCACTATCCTTGAAATAAAAAAGAAAAAAGAAGAATTGGAAAAAAGACATCTTCTATATTTTGTCACCCCTCCCCACCAAGCCCTCAGCACCCAACGCTGCAGGTACTAAATAAGAATGTAACTGCATGCATCACTGAATCTGTTAATATAAAACAAAGCCAATTCAATTTAGGACGATTTAGGAAGCTCCGTGCCAAAGCATGGGGGTATAAGAAGTGTTAATTGAATTGAATCAAATTGAATCATAGAGTAGTTTTAGGATGATTGGAGAAGAGTGAACTCAGCCAATAATTCTACAAATTTAGAGAGGAGAAGCATGTGATTGTCACAACCTTTATGCTTCCACACCTGAGGTCTCCTTGAAAGATTAAAGTGATGAGTGATTTTAGTGCTAGTTTACATTGATGACATGACTTCTTCCTTGTGTCTTCAAGCCTTAACATACACCCTGCCCGCTCTCACTGCCCAGGAGCCAATGTGGATTATATCATATGAAAAAGTGGTGAAGCAGAGGATTTAAGTGCCACAGTCTTAGGACTCAGAAAAGGACAAAGGGATGTTAGAAATTTGGGGAAGTGGAAATCTACAGTGGAGAGAGGGGTAAATAAATGATGCCTTAAAGTCACACAGCTGTTCAGGAAGCACTGAATCCAGGTCTCCTGGCTAGTGATCTTTCCTCACATCTTGGATTTTAAAAAATGTCTATTTATTAATTTAGTTGCCCTGTTAGAGAACATTAATGGTCAGCAAATTCTGTCCTCCATGGAGAACTGAAATGCTTTTAGAAATTCGTGTGATGATCATGGAATCAGACTAGAAGCAGCTGATGATTTAAAAGCTGGGACTCATTAACCTGGGATGGTCCCAAGGCTCTCACCTCCATTTCAGGTGGGCGCACCCAGCAGTCCTGAGTCTCCTGCCCCGAATGTTGCAGGAATAGGACAGGCAGGGCACACACCAACACATTCTTGCCCTTGTTGGGGCTCCTTGTAACCACCTTCTCATAGCACTTTCTGTGGTCAGACAGGGCCCAACATAATTAACTTTCTTTAACTCTTATCCTGACAACTCACCTTCAGCATCTTTTTAGGCACTCATCTTGGAGGGGGTTTCGATAATAACTGCTACCATTTATTGAACCCAGGTGATATGCTAACGTTATATAAATACTATTTCTATTTCAGAGATAAAAGAGGCTTGGAGAGGGTGAGTGTGATGGTGAATTTTATGTGTTAACTTGACTGTGCTAAGGGATGCCCAAATGGCTGGTAAAACATTATTTCTGGGTGTGCCTGTAAGCATGTTTCTGGAAGAGATTAGCATTTGAATCAGTAGACGGAGTAAAGAAGATCACCCTCACCAATGTGGGTGGGCATTGTCCAGTCTGTTGAGGGTCTGGATAGAACGAAATGGTGGAGGAAGGACTAACTTGCTCTCTCTACTGGGACATCCATCTCTGCTTGCCCTTGAAAATCAGCGCTCCTTGTTCTTGGGCCTTCAGACTCAGACTGGGACTTACGCTATCAGCTGTCCTGGTTCTTAGGCCTCCAGGCTTGGGCTAAAACTACCCCACCAGCTTTCTTGGGCCTCCAGTTTGCAGAGGCAGCTTATGGAACTTCTTGGTCTCCATAATGTATGAGCTAGTCCCTCATAATAAATCTATTTCTATCTAGTGATTATATATATCCTATTGGTTCTGTTTCTCTGAGGAATGCTGATTAATACAAGTGAGTATGGAGCCAGTAGAATGTGGTTGTTAGAGCCAGGAATTTGGAGCCAGACAGATCTGGGTTTCACTTTAGGCAAATTAGATATTTTTTTTAGTGCTTTGCTTTCCTGGTTTATTAAATAGGGAAAACAATATCTACATTTATAACAGATATGAGGATAAATAGATCACGTATATAAAAATGTTTAGCAGACTTCTTGATACTTAGTAAGTCCTTGATAAATGGAAGATAATATTATTACTTAATAGTAAAATCTATATGCTCAAAGTCACATGCTACCAAGTTGATACAAACCAGGATCTGAACTCAGGTCCAGTTCAAACTGAAGCCCATATTCTCCTACACTCTGCTGAAAGACTGCAGACTCTCTGACATAGGCGAATTGCCCCCTTCAAGGTGGGAAGGAAGCTTGTTTGCTCAGCTCAGGAGCCTGGATGTAGCCTCTACTTCTGCTTCTTTTAGGCTGGTAAACTATGTGAAAATTAGCTAAGGCTTGAGCACAGAATCTCCTCGGTGAGGGACACATACATCGGGGGAGCCCAGGGCAAGCTGCGGTGGGACCACACAAAAGCATCAGAACATCTGTTTCTATTTATTTCCTCATCTGGTTTACATTTCTATTTTTTTTTCTTTCTTTCTTTTTTTTTCTTTTTTTTGAGATGGAGTCTTGCTCTGTTGCCAAGGCTGGAGTGCAGTGGCGTGATCTCGGCTCACTGCAACCTCTGCCTCCTGGGTTAAAGCGATTGTCCTGCCTCAGCCTCCCGAGTAGTTGGGATTACAGGCACGTGCCACCATGTGCTAATTTTTTGTATTACTAATTTTTGTATTACTAGCTAATTTTTGTGTTACTAGTAGAGACAGGGTTTCACCGTGTTAGCCAGGATGGTCTCGATCTCCTGACCTCATGATCTGCCCACCTCAGCCTCCCAAAGTGCTGGGATTACAGGCGTGAGCCACTGTACCCGGCCTACATTTCTATTTTTATAAACTTTATAAAAGTCGTATTATGCTAGGAGAATAGAATATGTCTGTTACTTATAAATACACACATACACACATACATACATAAAATACATTGGAAATACATATCAAAATATTTTTACTTGTTCAGTGGTACAATCAAAACACTTTTGAGACCATTATTTTAGATAACAGTGCAAACAAGGTTATGACCATGACCTTTAACAAAGTGTGAAAACTATACGGGCAGCCTATGTATGCTGGGAGCTTGGATGGAAAATACATTTTACTCAAGATGTTTTGCCACTTAGGCAAAGTGAAGATGTGTTCTCAGAGTCACAGTGAAGAGCATAGGTCGCCTGGGTGACTTTAGCTTGTGGGGTACATGTGACAGTGGGAGCTCACTCAGCAGGAACTATGTCAGGGATAAGGAAGGGGACCTTCTATACTGTGGCCCTGCCGATACAAATACCATCTAACGGTGTGTCGCAATCTCACTGTTTTGCCATTCGTGGCTTCATTTCCATCATCTGGCTTGAGTATTTTCAAAGTCCAGTTGGGGCCATTCTGTGACAAAATCATAAATGTCAGAGCAGGGAAGAGCCTTAAACACCTTCTAGTCCAGTGTTTTCCAATGTGAACTCTGAGGAACACCAGCTCCATGAGACAAGAAAACTTTCCATGGCAAACACATTTGGAAGCTGCTGGTTAAACAAAATTAAACTGGTTTCCTCACTGCTGGACTTCTTAAATACTTTGTTCTAGAAATGTGCATTGTAACTCTAACAGCCAAATCTAGCCTGCAGTATTTTCCATCTGACCACAAACTCCCGTTTTTTTTTTTGTTTGTTTGTTTTGTTTTTTTGCATAGAACATCTCAGTGGGACACAGTTGGGGGAAAATGGATGAGGAAATTCAGATTTAGAGAAGAAGACTGATTTGTCAAAGGTCATGCCTTGAGTTGGAGGCAGAGTTGAGATTCAGATTTAAGTTTCTTCATTTGTCCATTCATGCTATTAAAACCATTTTCTGTGCTAGACACGTCTGTGCCAGGCACTGTGGTATAAATCTAAGACAGAGTCTTTTCTGTTGAGGGCTTTCACTCTTGTTGGGGAATTAATAATAATACAGTGTGAATACAGGGACATATACACAGTGAACTATGTTTCTCAGAGGAAGGAACAATGAAATTTCCAGGTTTAGAGCTCTACCTACTTTATGGGACTATCCTAGGACTTTACAAATGAGAACCTGTTCAGTACATATAAGGATCTTCTATGGACGGAACTGTATCCTCCCTGTACCCCTCTAAATTCGTATGTCGAAGCCCTAACCCACAATATAACTATATCTGGAGAAAGGGTCTTTAGGAGGTAATTAAAGTTAAATGAAGTCAGGCCTGGTGTGGTGGCTCATGCCTGTAATCCTAGCACTTTGAGAGGCCGAGATGGGAGGATTGCTTGAGGCCAGGAGTTCAAGACCAACCTGACCAAAATGGCAAAACCCTGTCTCTACTAAAAATACAAAAGATTAGCTGGGCATTGTGGCACATGCCTGTAATCCCAGCAACTTGGGAGGCTGAGGCATGAGAATCATTTGAACACAGGAGGCAGAAGTTGCAGTGAGCTGGGATCGTGCCACTGCATTCCAGCCTGGGCAACAGAGGAAGACTCTGTCTCAAAAAAAAAAAAAAAAAAAGGTTAAATGAAGTCGTAGGGTGGATCCCTGAACCAATAGGACTGTGGCCTTATAAGAAGAGGATGAGCGGATGAGCGAGATCTCTCTGCCATGTGAGGACATAGTGAGAGGCACTGCCCACAAGCCAGGGAGTAGGCTCTCACCAGGACCCAACCATGCTAGCAGCCTGATCATGGACTTCCAGCCTCCAGAACCGTGAGAAAATAAATTTCTGTTGCTTAAGCCACTCAGTCTATGCCATTTTGTTTTGTCAAAATAATACAGGATCTTACAGGGTCTGACTAGTACAGGATCCCACAAAGCATTTGGATCTATTGTTCCAGTCATTCTAAATCTAAGAATTTATTCTAAGAATACAATCCAACTTGGGGACAAAACTCTGAGGACACACAAAGGTGTGTGGGTTATGGCTTGATCAACTGTGAGAACCAATTGAGCACACCTCTTCCCAGCTCCTCATCCAGTGACTTCACAATGGTAGCTTGAGAATAGTGACATAGTTCACTGTGTATATGTCCCTGTATTCACACCATATACTGAATACCGTGGAAAACACCACAAATCAGGGCCCCTCCCCCGGTTAAACATTTGCTGGGTAAGGGTGTTCACTATTTGTAATAATGAAGAATCAGATGCAAACTAAATATCTAGCAAGAGGAAAAGTTACCCTGTGAGCTGGTGATCTGTTTAATCCTCCAAGCCCACTTTCCACCCTTATCTAATCTGGGAGGCTGACCTTTATGGTCTGCTCTTACTTTCTGTCTTCTGTTTGGGTTGTGCCAATGAGAATGTGCAGAAGAACGGAGGATGGAAGGAGAGTAATATCAGGTCATTTATTCCCCCAAGTTCCCTTCCTGTAGGGTCACCATTAGCTGGCTGTCCCTCAGCTAGGATCACAGTTCCGGCCGGGCACCGTGGCTCATGCCTGTAATCTCAGCACTTTGGGAGGCCGAGACGGGTAGATCACTTGAGGTCAGGAGTTTGAGACCTGCCTGGCCAATATGGTGAAACCCCATCTCTACTAAAAATAGAAATATCAGCTGGATATGGTGGCGTGCACCTGTAATCCAAGCTACTTGGGAGGCTGAGGCAGGAGAATCACTTGAACCTGGGTAGCGGAGGTTGTGGCCAGCCAAGATTGCGCCACTGCACTCTACCCTGGGTGACAGAGCAAGACTCTGTCACAAAAGAAAAAAAAAATCACAGTTCCTACCAAGTGATCTTGGAAATCATCCCGTATCAGTTCATACAGATCTTCCTCACTTTTTCTTTTTCTTTTTTTTTTTTTGAGACGGAGTCTCACCCTGTCACCCAGGCTGGTGCAATCTCTGCTCACTGCAAGCTCCGCCTCCCGAGTTCAACTGATTCTCCTGCCTCAGCCTCCCAAGTAGGTGGGATTACAGGTGCATGCCACCATGCCTGGCTAATTTTTTTTTTTTTTTTTTGGAGACGGAGTCTTGCTCTGCAGCCCAGAGCCCAGCTCTCTGCCCACCTGGGCCTCCCAAAGTGCTGAGATTACAGGCATGAGCCACCGTGCCTGGCCCTCACTTTTTTTTCTTAAACAGTTGCAGATGTTCCATAATTTATTCAACCATGTTCTCTCCTATAGGCATTTAGATTGTTTCCAATATATTGCAATTACAAATAAAGCTGCAATGTATAACCTTATATACATGTATTTTCATATAGTTTGGAGGTGTATCATCAAGTTAAAGGTCTAGAAATGAGATTGCTAGGCAAATGCACATGTAATTTTTAAAAATTTGCCAAATTCTCCTCTACAAGAGCTGAACCAGTTTGCATTCCCACTAGCAATGAGTAAGAACTTGTATTTGCCTCCAGCCTTGACAATATGTTGTCAAGCTTCTAAATTTTCATCAATCTGATATGTGAGAAATGGTATCTCGGGGTAGTTATGGTTTGCATTAAAAAATTATGGATGTCTGTACTAAAAATACAAAAAATTAGCCAGGCATGGTGGCGAGCGCCTGTAGTCCCAGCTACTTGGGAGGCTGAGGCAGGAGAATGGCGTGAACCTGGGAGGTGGAGCTTGCAGTGGGCCGAGATCGTGCCACTGCACTCCAGCCTGGGTGACAGAGCAAGACTCCGTCTCAAAAAAAAAAAAATTATGGATGAAGTTTAATATATTTTTGTTTAAGTTTTCTGTTCATGTCTTTTACTTATTTTTTTCTGGGTTTCTGGCATTAGTCCCTCTCAATTTTTAAGAGTTAAAAATATATTAGGATATTGGCCCTTTATCTGTTATATGTTATGAACATTTTCTTTTTTGGCTTTGGTTATGATATTTTTTGTCACATGAAAGTATATTTCAGTATAGTAAAATTTATAGACTTTTTCCTTTATTGCATCTGGATTTTGAGTCGTAGTTAGGAAGTTTTCCCTACCTGGAGTTTGTAGAGAAATTCACCCATGTTTTCATGTAGTATTTGGTTTCGTTTTTTAATTTTGGGTCTCTGATCCTTTTTAAGTTTTTCCTTGTTTATGGTGTGAGGTATGCATCTAAATCAATCTTTTTCCAAATGGTTATGAAGTTGTCCTTAAGTCATTTGATAAAATGTTCATCTTTTCTCTAAATGATTTGAGATACCATCTGTATCGAATATTAGATTTCCATATATACTTTTGACTGTTTTTGCAGTTTGTTCATTACATTTCCCTGTGATTTATTCTTATGCTGGTTTCACGTTGTTTTTATTTTTTTGGCATTAGTTTAAAAAAAACATTTTACTATAACAAACCTACACAAAGTTGAAAGAATTTTACAGTGAAACCCACATATCTGTCTGTATTCTACAGTGAACACTTTATTACATTTGCCTTGTCACATACTTATCCATCTCTTATCTCTCTATTCATCCATCAATTCATCTTATTTTTTCATGCATTTCAAAGAAAGTTGCAGACATTACAACACTTCCCCCCCATACTTCAATATGCATATCCACTTTATTTTTTATTTTTGTTTTTTGAGACAAGGTCTCACTCTGTTGTTCAGGCTGGTGTGCAGTGGCATGATCTCTGCTCACTGCCACCTCAACTTCCTGGGCTCAAGCGATCCTCCCACTTCACTCTCCCTAGTAGCTGGGACTACAGGCACGCACCACCATGCCCAGCCAATTTTTGTATTTTTATAGAGACAGGGTTTTGCCATATTGCTCAGGCTGCTCTTGAATTCCTGGGCTCAAGCAATCCACCTGCCTCAGCCTCCCAAAGTGTTGGCATTACAGGTGTGAGCCACTGTGCCTGGCTACATATCCATTTCAGTTATGGAAGCTTAATAGTATGTTTTACTCTCTGGTGGGGCTAGTCCACCATCATAGCTTTTCTCTTTTGGGTTTTCGTAGCTATTTTGTGATTCTTTTGCCATATAAACTTTAGTATCAACTTATCTGGCTCCATTATTTTAAAAAAGCTTGTTGATATTTTTATTGTGATTGCATTCACTTTTAAATTAATTTAGGGACAATTGAGTTTTTAAGATACAATACTATGTTGTCTATCCAAAAAGAAAATATGTTTTTCCTATAAATTAAATTTGAAGGCAAGAAGAAAAAGTAAAGAAAGTAAATATTTTTTTTTAGAATTGTTCAATCAGGAGTCTTTTAAAGTTTTCCTCATAAAGGTTTTTCTGAGAATGCTTTTTATTATATCTCTAACAAATATCTCTGTCTGCTACTCATGAAGATCAAGAGTCTGTAAAACAACTTCTTGGCTTTGTAGCTCTAGCTAACCAAAATGTTTCTTCTTGTACTGACCCAATAGTTTTTTCTCTGTAATTTATAGCCTTACCCCAGGTTTTAGTTTAGGTCATTGGAATAACAGATAAAAACTATAAGTTCACTTCCCAGCTTGCTGATAGGATGAAGATCAACAGTCTAAGCCCATCCTCACTGGCTTCTGTGCATCTGTCCACCTCCTCTACCACTATCCCCTACCTCACTACCTTCTATCCTAGCAATATGGAATCACATTATTTCCTCACCCATATCCCTTTTTATGCCTTTGTGCCTCTGCTGATGCCTCTGTTTATAGTTTCTTGCCCCTCTCATCTTTCTGGAAATCTTTTACTTTTCTCTGTAAACTCAGTTGAAGAGTCACCTCCTCCAGGAAGCCTTCCCTGACCTCCCAGAGCACACTTCTCCCTGTACCTGTTTTGACTGCTGCACTTATGACATTGTGAGGTAAGTGTTTTACATGTCTTTTCCTCCTTGATGTTCGTTTCTCCCCATCTTTGTATTACTAGCATTGGGTACAGTTCTTGGCACATAGCATGTGCTCAAATATTTATTGAATAAGTGAATGATTATAGGCCAGATTTCTCACCTTTTCCATATAGCAGTTGTCTCAATTCATTTTGCCATTGCTCTAAAGGAATACCTGAGGCTGGGTAATTTATAAAGAAAGAGGTTTATCTGGCTCACAGCTCTGCAGGATGTACAAGAAGCATGGCACCAGAATCTGCTTCTGGAGAGGACCTCAGAAAGCTTCCAATCATGACAGAAGGCCAAGGAGGAGCCAGCATGTCACATGATGAGAGAGGAAGAGAGAGAGAGAAAAGGAAGGAAGGTTCCAGACTCTTTTATTTATTTAGATATTTTTTTCAGACAGGGTCTCGCTCTGTCACCAAGGCTAGAGTGCAGTGGCATGATCATGGTTCACTGCAGTCTTAGCATCCTGGGCTCAAGCTATCCTCCCACCTCCACCTCAACCTCCTGATTAGCTGGAACTATAGGTGTACACCACCATGCCTGGCTAATATTTGTATTTGTTGTAGAGTTGGGATTTCACCATGTTGTCCAGGCTGGTCTTGAACTCCTGGTCTCAAGTGAGCCTCCTGCGTCGGCCTCCCAAAGTGCTGAGATTACAGGCATGAGCCAATGTGCCCAACCCAGACTCTTTTTAATAACCAGGTCTCACAGGAACTAAGAGTGAGAACTCACTCAATCCTGTGAGAATGGCACCCAGCCATTAATGAGGGATCCTCCCCCATCACCCAAACACCTTCTAGTAGGCCCCACTTCCAACATGAGGATCAAATTTCGACCTGAGATTTGGAGGGGGCAAATATCTAAACCATATCAGCAGTCCTTCAAATAATTGGACATCCCTGTTGCGCCTTTGCTTCAGCCTCCTTTTTAAAAAAACTCTTTTGACTGTTTTCCCTATGACATTCTTTCCAGATAATCCTGTATTGTTTGAAGAAACATTTAATCGGAGAGACATTTCATAGTTTCCCACAACTAGCAGACCATGCACCTAAGCTTCAGGGGTCTCTATGTAGAGGCAGATAACTCGGAAGCTTTATATGTGCCTATTTCTCAACAATTAACTTGTCCACAACAGCTTTGTACAATGACCGATCTGTATGATGTCACTTCTGAGTCACTAGTAACTTGCATTTTTTCTTTTATCAATCTTAAAAAAGCATGAAGGGTATATATTTCCCACAAATGTTGAACTGTTTGTGGCACTGGGAAAATAGCTCATAGAACATGGTTAAGGGTAGACATAAAATGGAGTTGAGTGTTGATGTTCCTGGCAAAAGACAAAATAAGACAAAATATGTGACTTTAGTGTTGGAAAAAATTCAGGTGAGATATTTGGCAGGAAATCTGAAGAGGCCTCCAAATTCAAGTGGCATAAGCATATATTTTTAAATTAAATGTATTGTGAACGTAACCTGGAATTAGAAAAATATAAATAAACTATATAAAGTCTAGGTCTATGCTTTCTAAAAATGCCAGCTATTTTAGGCTCCTAGAATTGAAGGCAGTATATTTTCTGGAATTACTCAGGAAATAACCACTGAATAGGATGACTGATCCATCCTAGGAAAATGACAATAATTAACAATTGAATTAAGGGCTAATAGTATTCTTTAAGTCATAGCCTTATAGATTAACTTAAATATAAAAATAATTAAATGATAGACCTCAGGCTTTTCTGTAGGTCTCTGGAAACTTAAATATAATAGGTGAGAAGAAGAAGAAATCTGTAAACAAGGTAAACTTTTTATTAGTTCTAGTAGTTTTTAGTGGATTCCTGAGGAATTTCTAAACACAGGATTATGTTGTTTGTTAAGGAAGACAGCTTTACTTTTTCTTTTCCAATCTTGAACGCTTTTATTTGTTTTTGTTGCCCAATTGTACAGACTAGAAATTCCACGACAATATTGAATGGAAGTGATGAGAGTGGATATCCTTACCTTGTTCCTGATTTTAGGGGGGAAATCTTTCATTATTTGTATGAGTTCAGCTGTAAGTTTTTTCTAGATGATCTTCAGCAAGGTGAGGAAATTTTCTTTTATTCTTAGTCTGAATGTATATGTGTGCTTTTTCTGTTTTTTTTTTGAGACAGAGTCTTGCTCTGTCGCCCAGGCTGGAGTGCAGTGGCATGATCTCGGCTCACTGCAACCTCTGCCTCCAGGATTCAAGTGATTCTCCTGTCTCAGCCTCCTGAGTAGCTGGGATTACAGGTGTGCACCACCAGGCCTGGCTAATTTTTGTATTTTTAGTAGAGACGGGGTTTCCTCATGTTGGTCAACCTGGTCTCGAACTCCTGACCTCGTGACCTGCCCGTCTCGGCCTCCCGAAGTGCTTGGATTACAGGCATGAGCCACCATGCCCGGCCATATATATGTGCTTTTTAATCAGAATGGATATTAGATTTGGTCAAATGCTTTTTCTGCATTGATTGAGATGATCATGTGGCTTTTGTCCTTAATTCTATTAATATAGCATACTACAGTAATTGATTTTTCACATGTGAAACTAATCTTGCATTCCCAGGATAAATCTCACTGGGTTGTAATGTATAATTGTTTTTATATGTTACTAGATTCCATTTGCTAGTATTTTGTTGGGGATTTTTGTGTCTCTATTCATGAGGGATATTGGTGTACAGTTTTCTTTTCTTGTGATATCTTTGGCTTTGATATCAGGATAAAACTACCTCACAGAATGAATTGGGAATATCCCCTCTTCCCATATTCTATTTTCTGGAAGAATTATGTGAAGAATCGGTATTATTTTTCCTATAAATGTTATGTAAAATTTACCAGTGAAGCAACCTAGACCTGGGCTTTTTATTCTGGGAAGATCTCTACTATGAATTCAATTTATTACTTATAGGTTTAGTCAGATTTTCTAGCATGTTTTTGTAAGAATTTCTTCATTTCATCTAAGTTATATGATTTGTTGTCATAAAGTTCTTTATAGTATTTTCTTTATAATCTTTCTGTAAGGATGGTAGTGATATTGTCCCTTTCATTCCTGATTTCTGTAATTTGAGTCTTCTCTTCTTTTTTTGGATAGTTTAACTAAATTTTGCTAATTTTGTTGATCTTCTCAAAGAACCAACTTTTTAAAAATCAGTTTTTCTTTATTGCTTTTCTGTCTTCTATTTCATCGATATTTCGCTCTAATCTTCATTATTTCCTTCCTCCTGCTTGTTTTGCCTGCTCTTTCTAGTTTCTTAAGGTAGCAGCTTAGGTTATTGACTTGAGACCTTTCCTTTTCTCTAATATATGCATTTAAAGCTATACATTTTCCTCTAAGCATTGCTTTGTCTTTATCCTCCAAATTTTGATATCGTATGCTTTCATTTTCATTCAGCTCAAAATATTTTCTTACTTTCCCTGTAATTTCTTCTTTGGCTCATTGTTTGTTTAGAAGTATGTTGTTTAATTTCTAAATATTTGTGGATTTCAGATTTCCTATTATTGATTTCTTATATAATACCATGGTGGTCAGAGAGCATACTTTGCATACTTTCAACCTTTTAAAATTTAGTATGTTTTTTTATGCCCTAGCATGTAGTCTACCTTAAAGAATGTTCTCTGTGCACTTGAAAACGATGTGTACTTAGTTGTTGTTCAATAGGCTGTTCTATAGATGTCTTAAATTGTTTGATGATGGTGTTTGAATTCTCTATACTCTTGCTGACTTTTCTGTCTAGCTGTTTATTGATTATTGAGAGTGGGTGTTGAATGTATCAACTACTACTGTTGAGTTGTCTGTTTCTCCCTTTAATTCTGTCAATTTTTGCTTCATGTGTATTGGGGCTTTGTTGTTAGGTATGCATAGAATTGCTATATCTTCTTGATTAATTGAGCTTTTCATATAATGCTTTCTTTTGCTCTGGTAATATTTTTGATCCTTAATGAGCCACTTCAGCTCTCTTAGGATTATTGTTTGCATGGAATATCTTTTTCCATTTTTAAACTTTTTAGTTTATTTGTCTCTTTGAATCTAAAGTGTGCCTCTTGTAGACTGTGTATAGTTAAAAATTTTAAATGCAGTCTGACAATTTCTGCATTTTGATTAGAGTATCTAATGTATTCATATTTAATGTTATTATTGATAGGGTTGGATTTGTGTCTGCCATTTTTGCTATTTGTTTTCTAAATTGCTGGTGTCTTTTTTGTTCTTATGTTCCTCTTTTATTGTCTTATTTCCTATTAAAGAGATAATTTTGAATGATTATTTTAATGCCTTTAAATTTATTTTACTATAATTTTTTGAGTTTTATTTTATTTTATTTTTTTCTGACAAGGTCTCACTCTGTTGCCCAGGCTGAAGTGCAGTGGCATCATCATGGTTCACTACAGTCTCGACCACCCAGGCTCAAGCAATCCTCCCACCTCCACCTCAGCCTCCCGAGTAGCTGGGACTACAGGTCTGCACCACCATGCAGGACTAATTTTTGTATTTGTTGTAGAAAGGAAGTTTTGCCATGTTACCCAGGCTGGTCTGAAACTCCTGGGCTCAAGTGATCCTCCTGCCTTGGCCTCCTAAAGTGCTGGGATTATAGGGATGAACCAGTGTGCCTGGCCAAGTTTTTTAATTTTGTTTTTTTTTTCAATGATCACTCTAGAGCAGGATTCTTCTGCCTTTGCACTACTGACATATTTGGCCAGATCACTCTTTGCTGTTGGAAGCTGTCCTATGCATTGTACGGTGTTTAGTAGCATTCCTGGCTTCTTCCCATAGATGCCAGTAGTGCCCCAGGTTATGACAACCATAAATGTCTCCAGACATTGTAAAATGTCCTCTTGGAAGAAAAATCATTCCCAGTTGAGAATCACTGCTTTAGGGAGTACAATATGCATCTTAATTTATCACAATCTACTTGATATTAATATTAATTTAATATAGAAATGTTCTCAAATATAGCTCCATTCCCTGCCCTCTACTTTTTGTTATTATTGTGTATATGTGGGTATAGCCTATATATGTTTTAATCCCAACAATATGATATTATAATTGTTGCTTTTTATGTCTTTTATAGAACTTAACAGAAAAAAGGAGAAAAATATATTTATAGAACCTTTTATGTTAACTTACATATTTGCAGTCTCTGGTACTCCTCATTACTTCCTGTGGATTTGAGTTATCACTTGGTATTATTTCCCTGTTTCAATATAGCCCAATTCCTTAGGTTCAGAGAGAGAAGACATGAGGATGAAGGGTGCTAAGAGAAACTTTGTGTCAGTTGGAATTGAATGGGAATCCTGGTTCACTGGGGAGACCTGGAATTTAGACAAGTTTTTCAAAATTTTTGAGGCTTGATTTGTGCATCCCTAAAATTGGAGATATGATAATACCCATTTTTTGAGATAGTCTTAAAGATTAATGAAAATATGTTTTAAATGCCTGATCATTTGTCATTGCTTAATGGATGCTATTATTAGTATCATTCTGCCTGTAGGTTACTTACAGACAAAATTCAGATTTCTTCATAACAATTTATGCCACATGAAGGGGCCAGGTCCCAGGTCTGTGAGTATGCAACCCACCTGGATTGGCCTGGATTGACCTGAACTTGGTGCATCCCATGAAGTGTCATCATTTTCAACTTTTCTTGTTACATAAGAAGTCAGCCATCAGGCTGGGCGTGGTGGCTCATGCCTGTAATCCCAGCACTTTGGGAGGCCAAGGCAGGCAGATCACCTGAGGTCAGGAGTTCGAAACCAGCCTGGCCAACGTGGAGAAACCCCGTCTCTACTAAGAATACAAAAATTAGCTGAGCGTGGTGGCACACGCCTGTAATCTCAGCTACTCGGCAGGCTGAGGCAGGAGAATCGCTTGAACCTGGGAGGTAGAGTTTGGCGCTGAGCTGAGATTGCATCACTGTTCTCCAACCTGGGTGAGAGAGTGAGACTCCATAACAAACAAACAAACAAAAAAACAACAAAAAAACCACACATACACACACACACACACACACACACACATCAGCTATCAGTTTAAAGGTTGTTCCACTATAGATAACCTGCCTTTCATCTAGCTGATTATGTATTTTCCTTAAAATATTTACATCAATATAATTTGATGGCAATAAACTCAACATAATTTGATGTTTTGCAGTTTGAATACAATGCATTTAGCTGGGATTTTCTTTTGGTTCATTCTGGTTGGGATTTACTAGTCAACCTGGCATCACTTTCAATGAAATTTTTGACTTCAGAGTTTTCTGTCCCCATGGGTAGCATAAATTCCAACTCCAAATTCACATGAGTAAAGGCTTGTGATTAACCAAACACCGCATGTTCTCACTCATAGGTGGGAACTGAACAATGAGAACTCATGGACACAGGAAGGGGAACATCACACTCTGGGGACTGTTGTGGGGTTGGGGGAGGGGGGAGGGACAGCATTAGGAGATATACCTAATGCTAAATGACGAGTTAATGGGTGCAGGAAATCAACATGGCACATGGATACATATGTAACAAACCTGCACATTGCACACATGTACCCTAAAACCTAAAGTATAATAAAAAAATAAAAAAAATAAAAAAATAAAAAAATAAAGTTATTGATATAGTTCAATTGAAAAAAAAAAAAAGAAAGAATTCTCTAGACAGTTTCTTCCTCCCCTTTTGGGTCCTATTCTACCCAGATTCAAGGCCAAAATCTCTACTGTTTGTACTGTTTGCTCACACTGTAGGGAAGGTTAAAAAAATACACTGTATACACTGACAATAGACTTTTTGTCTTAATTTTTTTTTTTTTTAGAAATGGGACCCATTCTTTCTCACAGGCTGGAGTTGCAGCAGTGCAGTCCCTAGCTCACTGCAGTCTTGTCCTCCTGGGCTCATGATTCTCCTGCCTCATCCTTTCTAGTATCTGGGACTACAGATGTGCACCACCATGCTCGGCTAATTTTTAAAAGTATTTTTAAAGACAGGGTCTCGCTATGTTGCTCAGGCTGGTATGTTGGTTTTTTGGAGGTCCTCTAATCTAGTCTCCTACCCCATTCTGGCTCCAGGCTTTATTTCTTGTTCTTCCATGTTCATGTGGTCCATAAAAATCAGTCCCTAAACTTCTAGGGATTGACAGATGACTCCAGAGAAGATGACAGTTTCAGTACTTGCTCATCTCTCTTGATTTATGGTTTCTCCTTGTTCCTGACCTCTGAGCATTTCTTTTATTCTCATGCCAGCTCAGCTATGTAAGTGAGAAGAGATTTTAAAAATATCTTACTAGCATTTTAGGTGTTCTGTACCATTTTTTTTTCTTTGACAACCAAATCTGTCATATTGCTGAAAATAAAAGTCAATGTATTAATTCAGAAAAATAGTCTGGCTATTACATTGGTGTGATTTTGATATTTCTCCAGCACAATAGCCATGAAGAACTTACAATCTATTGAAGGAGGCAACATTAAACTGTTACATACTACATTGATATACGATGGTCATCTATACAGGGTAAATGGGGACACAAAGGCATAAGTGTAGAGGCCAGGGAAGCCTTGGAAGAGCTGACTGGAGCTGCCTTTTGAAAGAAAAAGGTGGAGGGACAAAGGAAAGAGTGGAAGGAGCTGAGTCAGTAAGGGCATGAAAGTGTGAAACAGCCCCTTTCAATCTCACAACCAGAGCTGCTTGGCCATTGTCGTCTCTCAGACAGGTCCCAGTCCTGTTCTTGGGGTTTCAAGGAGCCCAGGCCAGTAGCTTGTTGCATCAGCAGGCAGCAACCTCATGCCTGGTTCTGCCAACCTTGGACCTCTATTTCTATAATTAGCTTGGTGAACAAGGCCAGTTCCCATCTGTATTTCTTGTTTCCCATACTCGCTCCAGCCTGGGGCTTATCTGACTCCCTGGGGTTTAAGTCTTGCCAGATTCTCTCTGGTTCCCCTGGGCATGGTACCACATGTGACTATAATCTAGCTCTCTCCCTCCACTCTCTGCCAGACATCGTTCCAGGCACTTTCCATAATGTCCTTTTGTCTTCTTTCCTCAAATGCTCTGTAAAGGAGACTGGGTTTGGATTTCAGCAGAACAAAAACCCAGGATGGGATTCCTACCAGCTTCTGTGAGAGAGCTCTCTTCTTCCCAGCAGGTCCCAATCATGCTTCCTTGTGAGGGACCTTGGGAGGGTAATGGACAGACTCAAGAAGTGGAATGCCAAGGAACACCCTACTCCCTGTCCCATATTTCAGCCTTTGAAATATCGGAAGTATTTCAAAGGCTGCCAGAAAGAAGAAAATTGCAGCTTTGGCCTCTTTGGCATAATGGAGAAGGAAAAATGAAAAACCTTCCTGCCTAAGGCTCCCAGATATGTCTCTAATATAGAACTCTCTTCTGAAACTCAGATCTATATATTCAACCGTGCACTTAGTGTCTCTACTTAGAATTTCAGAGGAGCCTCAAAATTGCATCAAGTACAAAGGTGAATTCATGTTCTCTCTCAAACTTGGCTTCTCCTTCTGTGCCCCATCTTGATGAATGCCACCTTCATTCACTCAGATGCTGAAGCCAGGAATTGAAGCATCATCCATGCCTTTTCGTCCCCACAAAAGCCTTATAATATTCCATCTCTGCTTATTTATTTCTGTTCCATTTGCCACTTCCTCATCATCACTTATCAAACTAGTATCCCCGCCTCCTTTGTTCTGCTCTGTTCCAATTTATTCCCCAAACTAGCTAGGGTGACTACTTTAAAATCTTAGTACTCAAAGTGTGGTCCATGTACCAGCACCATTGGCATCATGTGGGAGCTCATTAAAAATGCAGAATCCCATTTCTGTCGGTCTCAGATCTATTGAATCTGAATCTGCATTAAACAAAATCCCCAAGTAATGCCTGAGTGCGTTAAAGTTTAAGAAGCATAATTCTAAAATTAATATCTAATTCTATCTCTTCTTTTTAAAAATCTTCACGGTTCTTTACTGCCCTTGGGAAAATTACCCTCCTTAAAGTACCCCATATAGCCCTTTAAGCTCTAGTCCCTGTGTACCCATGCAGGTTGTCTCTCCACTCCTTGCATCTGACTTCTCAGCAATGACCTGCTCTCAGTTCTCTGACAGACTGAACTCTGTGTCTTACCCAAAGCCTTTCACATGATTTTCTTTCTGCCTGGCATATTCTTTCTCTGAGACATTTCTTTCTAAAGGAAATCTGTGACCGTACATATCTGATTGAGGTTTTCCTTCCATGTGTTCCCATGGTACCCTATACTTCCCTTATCTTGCATTGCTTCATTTATTATTATTATGATGTTTACTTTCTCAAAATATATTTATTCAATACCTGTCTGCTTCATGCTGGGATGGAAGCTGCTGAGAATATCCTGGATTATAGGTGTTATTTTCATATCCATCTCCCCATCTAGACTAGAATCTTTGTGTGGACTGAAACTGTGTTTATTTATTCACCTGTGAATCTTTAAAACCTAGCATTATCTTGCCACAAAATGACACTCAGTACAAGCTTGTTAAATACCTGGTGAGCTCCAACTATATAGATGGTGAATATGGGAGATAAGGGAAATATTTGGTGAATGAGAGGGCTCTTTTTGGCTTCTGAGCAGTCCCATGTGTGTACAAGCTTCTCAGATAGGTGAGTAACAAATAAACCTTTACTTCCTTTGATCTGATTGTGTTCAAACAGATCTATTCTGAGTCTTTTGGAGACTGGGGAACGAAGGCAATGGGAACTATTTTCTCATTTCATAATTTCAAAGATGCAGAAACTGAGGTTTGGAGAAGTTAAGCAACTTGCCAGGGCTTTCACTGATTGTAAGAGCTGGAGCGGACTCCAAAGGGGTCAATCCAGGAGTGGCTGACTCCAAAGCTTGGACTCTTTCCAGTGTCAGAAACTGAGTAAAAGTCAGGTTGGTCATTTCTGTCCTGACCAAATGAATGGGTGAATCAGTCTCCATCCATCCATCCATCCATCCATCCATCCATCCATCCATCCATCCAGCATTCTGATAATTATTATATCAGGCATTTCACATTCAAAAGGCAACTATTTCTAACATAGAACAGTCTTTCCTGGTCTTTTCCATTGACAGCAGAATCCCCAAAGAGACTTTCCCTTGGTCCCTGCTGTGTGAGATCTGAAGTCTTTTTGCTTCTCTACAGAATGCCAGATCTAGAAGAGACCTCATTAGTGGCCAGCTAGTGCCATTCTTTCTTCTCATCAAGACTCAGAGAAACAGAGTGACTTACCCAAAGTCACACAGCAATTAAATAGCGGAGCTTGGACTCAAACCTCAGCCTTTGAGTAGTCAGTTCAGGGCTCTATCACTGGGCTTTTCTACCTTGCATACAGCAGGTGTTCAGTTAATGCTTGTTGATAGTCTTGTGATTGTTACTCATGGCTGAGAACTCGTACAGTGCATGTAATGACTCAGACCTCAGTCACAGGCAAGTCTCTTATGATTTTTAATAAGCATAAGAGAAGTTCATGTTTTGAGCGTGATTATCTGTTCAAATTTCCGCAATTAGTGTCAAAGATAATAACTTGATTGTTATTATTAAATGAATAGTCCTGAGATGCCCTAATGTTAATTTTGAACAGAAACATCTACTGGCTGAGGGCTTGCCTCTTGACAGTGTGTGTATGTGTGTGTGTGTGTGTGTGTGTGTGTGTGTGTATTTGAATGTAACATTCAATTGGGGAGATGTGTTTCAGACTTTTCTACCCCCTGTTGTCTTTGAGATGCATGAGGAGGAAGCAGACAGGTCCACAGGGTGGGAGAGGTCTGCCTGGCGACAGTGAGCAAGGAGTAGGGGAGAGGACACAGGCGTTGGAGTCACATGGACTGGTTCCCATTTCCACTCTGACCTTTGGAACATCTCTAAATTTTTCAAATTCAAATTTGTAAAGTGGTTTTGATTGTACCTCCTTCATAGGGCTCCATAAGGTGAAGTATGGGAAGTGCTGGCACACTGAAAGTGACTTAGGAACGGATAGTGAACTGTAGACTAGAAACTGGTAAGGTGAACTGGTAGGGGCTTGTGGACAGGCTAATTTTGTAGGCAGTTATCCAGCTGCCAGCCATGTTCCAAGGGATAAGCAGACTGAGCTTGGCATGAGACTCCTGGAACAGGCTCTGCCCAGATATCCAGATGGTCAGCATTTGGAGGTCTCTCAGCCTGTGGCACAACTAAAGGCCTTCTCATCTCTGGAGAGAGCTCTGGCAGGACTCAGCTCTGGAGACAGGGATACAAGGTAGAGGGGACAAGACAGAGCCTTAGGACTCTTTTTACTGAAGAGTAAAACAGGCATGAAGATACCAGAATTGGGACCTGCTGGGACCAGCTCTTAGGGCAGGACAGAGCCCTATGAATAGAGCTGAGCCATAGTCAGAGCTAAGGTGCTGGATGATAAACCCAGGGAGTCAGGCAGGATGGTGGCGCCTCATCAATTTCTCCAGGCTGGACAATGAGCTCCTGGAGGAAGGTGGATTGTGGTGGTTAAGAGAGCAGGTGCTGGGCCATGCTGCCTGGGTTCAAATCCTGGTTCTGCCATCTACTAGATGTGAGATCTTGGGCAAAATAGTCAACCTTTCTGTGCTTCAACTTCTGTGAAATGGAAATGATAATCATATCACTTGCCTTATGGTCCCTTTCAAGAATTCAATTAATTAATTTATGTAAAAATGCCCGAATCAGTGCTTGGCATATGGTCATGCTTGGTAAATATTTAGAGGGTCTTCTACGTTTCAGGCACTGTTTTAGGCTCTGGGAATGTGGCAGGACACATAAACTTTCGTCTCTCACAGAGCCGATATCCTGGTGGGGATAGTGGTAGGGAGATAGATAATAAACATGCAAACAAATATATTCTGTCAAGGATAATATGTAAGGCAGGCTAAGCAGGGCAAATGGGCTGGAGAAGGCTATTTTGGACAAAATGGCCAGGGAAAGCCTCTCTGCCTAAGAGACTTGAAAAGAGATGTGGATAATGGAGAGAACCATGTGGAAACTGGGGTGGGCTTCAAAGGGAGCTTTCCAGGCTGAGGAGAGAGTAATTGAGGCCCTGAGGTAGAAGTATGCTTGGGCTTTCAGAGAGCAGTAAAGATGCCAGGGTGCTGGAGTGGGTGAGCCAGCAGAAAAGGAGGGGTTAGAGCACAGAAATTGTTGGGGTAAATTCACATAGGCCTGGATGAGCCACGATAAGGATATTGGATTTTATTATAAGGGAGATGAAATGCCATGGTGAGGGTGAGTTGAGCAGAGCTGTGAAACTTCCCCCAGGGTGCAGCGATGAACAGTCTCTCTGGCTGCAGAGTGAAGAGGCAGGTGGGGTGGGATTTGGGGTAAGGGAAACAGGGCCAGCCTTCGATGCTATTGCAATAGCACAGCCTGGAGAGAGTGCTGGCTTGAACTAGAGAAGACTAGTGGAGAATGGTGGAATGGCAAGAGGTAGTCATCTGCTTGTATTTTGAAGGTAGAGGGATGTGGAGAATGAAAGGAAGAGAGAAGTCAAGAATAACACCAACACTTTTGGTCTCAGCAAGTGGATAAATGCAGTTGCCATTTCCATATGAAGAAGACTGGGGGAGAGGAAGGCACTGAGGGGGAGAAACAGCCTTCTGTTTTGGATGTGTTATGCTTGAGACATCGAACTGAGGTTGCCAGGAGAGAAGTCGGAACCGGAGGTGGGAAACTAGGTGTGATTCACATGGGTGTGGTGTGCAGTAGAGCTGCAAATGGGTCACCTGGGGAGTGACAATAAATAGAGAAAAAAAGACTTCTGCAAACTCAGTCCTGAGGCACCCCTGTGTTAGAGGTCAGGAAGCTGAGGACAGCCCTCACAAGAGGCTGAGAAGGAGTGGCCAGTGAGTTGGGAGGAAAATGAGGAGCGTCGAGTCCAGAAACCGGAGAGGTGCATGTTTCCAGAAGAGGGTGGAGATCAAGTGTGTCACAGGCTGTGGGAGTGAGGTGAGGACTGAGACTTGACCTTGATTTGGGAACACCAGGTCATTGTTGACCTTGAAAATGGCAGCCCAGTGGAGTGGGGAGGATGAAAGCTCAATTGGGCAGGTTCAAGAGAGGATGGAGGCTGGGCACGGTGGCTCACACCTGTAATCCCAGCACTTTGGGAGGCCAAGGCGGGTGGATGACAAGGTCAGGAGTTTGAGACCAGCCTGGCTAACATGGTGAAACCCCGTCTCTACTAAAAATACAAAAAAAAAATTAGCTTGGCATGGTGGCATGTGCCTATAGTCCCAGCTATTAGCTTGGCATGGTGGCATGTGCCTATAGTCCCAGCTACTCGGGAGGCTGAGACAGGAGAATCACTTGAACCTGCGAGGTGGAGTTTGCAGTAAGCCAAGATCGTGCCATTGCACTCCAGCCTGAGTGACAGGCTCCATCTCAAGCAAAAAAAAAAAAAAAAAAAGAGAGAGGATGGAAGCAAGCAGAGGACAATAATTGTAGACATTTACTTTGAGAAGTTTTAGTATAAAAGAGAACAGAGAAATGGAGCAGTATCTGGAAGAGAATATGCGGGAAAACAAGGGTGGGTTTTCCTTTCTGATGGAAGAAGCAAAAAACGTGTGCTGATGAGAATGATCCAATAGATAGGGGGAAAACTGATAATACAGGAGACAGGGAGCAATGGCAAGAGCTAAGCCTCTGAGTAGCAGCAGGGGATGGAGCTGTGTACCCTGGGCAGGGGATGGCCTCAGACCGCAGCTCACACCCAGCAGAGGAGCCCTGGCAACACTGATTGGATGTTTCCCAGGGAAAGAAGCAGCAGAGGCATAGAATTCTGCAGAAAATACAGAAAGACTAATTCCAGGGACCAGTGGTAAGTGCCGTTTATAGCTTCACATTTCTGGACTTAGAAGTGTAGAGTGAATTTGATGAACTTATTATCAGAAACCAGACAGGGCAGCCACTAATAGCAGCTGTAGGAAATTCTTGGCTGCCAAATTATGCAGTTGTCCATCAGCAACTCAATTAAAGCACTCAGCCAGCAGTGGTTTGTCAGCTGTGTTTGTATTAAAAGGGGCCAGAGAGAAACCCTCAGGAAAATTAATGAGATGAAAGTCCACCAGTATGCTTTTTTTATCCATTCTAGGCAACTCTTGTAGGGGTGGAATTGGGCTGCTTTTTTCAGCATTGCTGGAACTGACAATCAGAAAGCATGGCCCTTCAAATAACAGACAACTTTCTACAGCTCATGGACAATGGTCTTGCTTTTTTATCCCAAGGCACAGCTTTTTTTTTCCTTTTTCCTCTTTGAGGATTCTTGAGTGGTAGGAAGGAACCACTTCTGTGAAAAACCACTCCGTTTTCCAGCCCTAATTATGGTTTATAACCTTGCAAACTGGCTGGGATAACTTGTGGCATTGCCCTCAAACAGGATATTTGGGGATGTTGGTGCTGCCAGGAGCCTCAGTGAATCAACATGCCCTCAAGGGTATCACAGTACAGTGAGTGCGGAGACCAGCCACAGGGAGGAGTCAGGGAGCATGAGCCTTCTCTCAGGGAACTGCACTGTCTTTCAGTGGAGCTGGAACTGAAGTGAAATGGAGCTGGAGCAGGAGAGGTAGGTAGGCAAGAGAACGCATTGTAAGTAACATTAAAGAGTTTGGACTTCATAATAAGAGCAATGGGGAGCCTCTGAAGGTTTAAGAAGGTTAGTGACATGGTCAGATTGTAACTGCCTGATAGGTTATTCCTGCTGGCTGCACCAAAAAAGACCACAGCATTGCAGTAAAGAAAGAGTTTAATTGATGCAAGGCCAGTAGATGAAGTTATTACTCAAATCAATCTTACTGAAGGTGCAGAGGTTAGGGGTTTTACAAGGGGAAGGGGTGCGGGTGGCTAGGAAATGAGTGCTTGCTGCTGATTGGTTGGGGTACCATCACAGGGATGTGGGAAATGATCCTCCTTCACTGAAGTGCTTCTGGATGGGGTGGGTCTAGTTGGTGGGTCCAGTTGGAGTGATGGGTGTCAGACATGCAAAAAAACACTGAAAAGACATCTCAAAAGGCAAATATTAGGTTCTACAATAGTGATATTATCTGCAGGAGTAACTGGGGAAGTTGCATATCTTGTGACCTCTAGAATAATTGCTGGTAATCATTTATGTCTAGCTTTAGCAGAATTCAGACTCCTCTTCTCCTCCTAGCCTGGTGGTCTCTCATTAGCTTTACAAAGGCAGTGGACTTTTGGGGAAGGGGTATTATAATTTAAACTATAAACTAAATGCCTCTCAAAGTTAGCTTGGCAGCTTGAAGGCTAAAAGCAAAAGGGGGGTTGGCTAGATCAGCTATCTCCCACTGCCATAATTTTCTACTGATACAATTTTTACAAAGGTGGTTTCAAGATCGGCATTTGAGAAGAATCTTTCTGGCTGCTGCTGTGAGGAGTGTGGATTGGAGAGGGCAGGAAGACTGGTCAGATCTCTGCATCTGCCTGAGTCAGGGAGGAGGTAGAAGGAAGGTGGGGGGCTGACATAAAACACAGTAAATGCATCCAGTTGGTAGGATTCCTAACATGGCTGTTAGAACACAATGCCACTGAAGTAAAAGAAATCCAATTCCTTTCAGTCCTCTTATGGACCACTTGCTCTCCCAAATGTAAGCGGTTAAATGCTGCTCCTCCCTTCCAGAAATAGTCTTTTCTTGTAGGGATTAAGGGAAGGGATTTTCTTTCTTTGTGGACTCTTGTGCACCAGAAATCACAATCCCAGTCCATGGGCCATTGACACAAAACAGACAAGGAAACTCAGATGCTGTCTCCAGTGTTTCTTTCTCTGGGGCCACTTGGTTTGCTTGGTGAGAGGCAATAGAGTATAGTGGTGGAGGGCATGAATTTTGTAACTAGACTGGCCTGAATTTAAATCCCAATTCCACCATTTACTAGTGACCCTGGGCAAGTTACTTAATCTCTTTGTGTCTCAATTCTCCATTTCTAAAATGGGAACAATAATAGTAACCTGTATCACAGTGTTATTGTGGAGACTAAATAAATTAATATCTATAAAGCACTTAGAATAGGGCTTGGTCATACTAAGATTTATGCCTCAGCTATTATTGATGACTTGGAACATTTGAGGATGGAAGGGCAGGGATAAAATGCTTCTCAATGACAAGACAAAGCAGCTGTAAAGAGATCCACCAAAAACTTCTTCCCAATTGAGTTACCAAAGAGGCAGTGATGGGGAACCATACACTACTTAAAAATAGCTAATAGGAAGTGCACATTAATCTAACATAAGTGTTACAGGCTAACTCTATTGCAATGTATTGTGGTTATAATAGTGTTATGAACAAAGTGCTTTGGGAAAACAGAGGGAAGCATCAATACTGGCTTTGGTGAGAGGGGTGAGGTGGGGAGTGTGGATAATCAGGTTTCCTGAACTCCTTCCCAGGGATGCAGCTTGGCACACTTGGGACTAATTGGACCACCTCTGGGCAGTTTTCACTTTGCTCAGCTATTGACTGTCCTGGAGTCGTTGTCTAATATTTTTTTCATTTCATTCCCTAGCCTTACTGGGGAGTAGAAAAAGGGAGGGGGGGAATGGCTACAGCAGAGAACACAGTGATTCCTACCTGGGTCCGTGGGAGTACACATGGTGGAGGGATGGGTTGGGTTACTGGATCTTTAGAAAGGGGAAGTCGGCCGGGCACTGTGGCTCGCACCTGTAATCCCAGCACTTTGGGAGGCCGAGGCCGGCGGATCACGAGGTCAGGAGATTGAGACCATCCTGGCTAACATGGTGAAACCCCGTCTCTACAAAAAATACAAAAAATTAGCCAGGCGTGGTGGTGGGCACCTGTAGTCCCGGCTACTCCGGAGGCTGAGGCGGGAAAATGGCATGAACCTGGGAGGTGGAGCTTGCAGTGAGTCGAGATCGTGCCACTGCACTCCAGCCTGGACGACAGAGCGAGACTCGGTCTCAAAAAAAAAAAAAAAAAGAAAAGAAAAGGGAAGTCATACTATTGATTTATCCAAAGAGACATGTTCTTAGGAAGCTGGAGCAAATGCTGATTTAGTCCATTAGGTTAGCTGCCATGTAGGATGCCCCGTGGAAAAGAGATGGCCTCGAGCTTAAGGGGAGAGAAAAGGTAGAGGAGTCTCCAGTCTGGTGGATATACCACGAGCAGAAACCATCCCTTCTGAGGATTCAGGGCTCTTTGGTAAAGACCTTAACTTACCCTGCCAGCAATCCCAGTGGGTAGGCCAGCACAGTACAGAGGCATTGCATTTTGTGAGAATTTGAAAAAGCATGATACCACATATTAATAACAATCTTACTTTATGCATGAAATTAATATGATCCTCCCAAGGGTAAAAATCCAGCAGGAATCACATGATTTCAAAGCTGGACTGCAGATAAAATCATAAAGGTCTTTTTGCTAATGCCATGTGGTTACATGAGTTCAACTGGTAAGCAGAACTACCTGCCACTGTTTGTTAGGATTGGTTGTGAATTTTTCTTTTTTCTTTTTTTTTTTGACAGAGTCCCGCTGTCACCCAGGCAGGCAGGAGTGCAGTGGCGTGATCTTGGCTCACTGCAACTTCTGCCTCCTGGGTTCAAGTAATTCTCCTGCCTCAGCCTCCCGAGTAGTTGGTATTACAGGCACACGCCACAACCCTTGGCTAATTTTTCTGTTTTTAGAAGAGATGGGATTTTGCTCTGTTGGCCAGGCTGGTCTCAAACTCCTGACCTCGAAGGGATCTGCCTGCCTCAGCCTCCCAAAGTGCTGGAATTACAGGTGTGAGCCACTGCAGCAGGCCTGGTTGTGAATTTTTTAAGGTTCAAATGATATTAGGTCTTCAAGAATTCATCCCTTACATAAAAAGCAATGGTCTTACATTATCATGGCCCTAATTCGACAGATGGGATAGAGGCTGAAGGAAGTTGTGTCACTGGCCCAGGCCATCAAGCTGTTGACAGCAGAGCAGAGGCTAGAAGCCAAGTTGTGTGACCCCTGGTTCAGGGCTTTTCTGAGAACACTCTAGAGCAGGGATTCTCATCCTGGCCACTGTTGGCATTTTGGGTAGAATTCTTTGATGTGGAAGCTGTCCTAGGCATTGTGGAATGTTTAGCAACATTTCAGGCCTCTACCCAGAAGGTATTGTTGTTGTTGATACAACAGCACCACCCTGTAAATTTGGAAAATCAAAAATATCTCCAGACATTGCCAAATGTCCCCTGGGGGAGAGGGGTACAAATTGCCCCTGGTTGAGAACCACTGTCCTATATCATGCCTTGGTGGGGGACTTGCTGGTTGTCTTCTGTTTGCCCTCCCGGCATTAATCCCTTCTCCCTGTTCTGCTCATGGAGGCTGACCTGTAGGATTAAATCAATGGATTTTCTGCCCTGTGCCTTCTTGCTGAGTTCAGTATATGGAGGAGCTTGAGGCCACTTGAGGCTGGCAGGGTCCTTGACTGAAGGACTGTTCTTCTCTCCAAAGAGGTGATTCTACATAGCTCTCTTCTTGGTATTACCTTCTCACCAGGCCCCGTGAGCCTAGAGGAGGTTAACAACTGGCTGCTAGTAGCCCTGGGATACTGTATGAATCTTAGGATACATCCTCACTCACAATTTTATAAACAGTTCCTTTGAGTCATTCTCACATTACCCTTTTTATTATCTGTTTCCTGATAGAACTCAAGAGATTTCAAGAATCTGGGCAACTGGGAGTCCTGGGAACTCAGTGGTGCTTGTCCACCATCAGAGATATTGTGTGACTCACCGTTTTGCACTGGGTCTGTCTGGAGCTGGGCACCATGGATGTGAAATAGACTGATGAGCTGGGATACAATTGAATTCTTGTAATATCAGGGATTCAGAACATCTTCTGTTTTGCTCAAAACCGCAGATAAAGTTTACCTTTTGAACATCTGTTCTGGACTATTGCTGCATAGCAAAGCACCCCAAAGTCTTAGTGGCTTAAAACAACAACAATTGTTATGATTTGGTAGATAAGAAATTGGAACAGACAGAGCAGGCATGGGTTGTCTGTGCTCCACAATGTCCAGGGCCTCAGATGGGAAGATGAGAAGGTTGGGTGACTTTAGGTTTGGGGCTAAAATCATGTGGTGGCTCTTTCACTCTGATGCCTGGGCAAGGATGACTGGAAGACTTAGATTACCTCCCCATGCTGCTTGGCACCCTCAGAGTAGCTGAACTTCTTACATGGTGGCTCATGCCACCAAGTGTGAATGTTCCAGCAAACAATTGCCTTTTCTCTAGCCCTGGAGGTCACATAGTGTCACTCCTGTCCATACTATATTGATCAAATGAGTCATAAGTCTACCCAGATTCAAAGGGAGAGAACATAGTTCTCTTTTCTTTTCTTCTCTTTCTTCCTTTCCTTTCCTTTCCTTTCCTTTCCTTTCCTTTCCTTTCCTTTCCTTTCCTTTCCTTTCCTTTCCTTTCCTTTCCTTCCTTCTTTCTTTTTCTTTCTTTCCCTCCCTCTTTCTTTCCCTCCCTCTTTCTTTCCCTCCTTCCTTCCCTCCCTCCCTCCCTTCCTTCCTTCCTTCCTTCCTTCCTTCCTTCCTTCCTTCCTTCCTTCCTTCCTTCCTTTCTTTTTCTTTCTCTCTTTCTTTCTTTTCCTTTCATCTCTTTCTTCTCTCTTTCTGTCTCTCTCCTTCCTTCCTTCCTTCCTTCCTTCCTTCCTTCCTTCCTTCCTTCCCTCCTTCCCTCCCTCCCTCCTCCCTCCTCCCTCTTTCCTGCCTACCTCCCTTTCTTTATTTCTCTCTCTCTTTCTCTCCATCTTTCTTTCTTTCTTTCTTTCTTTCTTTCTTTCTTTCTTTCTTTCTTTCTTTCTTTCTTTCTTTCTTTCTTTCTTTCTTTCTTTCTTTCTTTCTTTCTTTCTTTCTTTCTTTCTTTCTCTTTCTCTTTCTTTCTTTCTTCTTTTCTTTTCTTTCTTTTCTTTTGAAAGAGTCTCACTCTGTTGCCTAGCCTGGAGTGCAGTGGCATGATCTTGGCTCACTTTGGCTCACTGCAGCCTTTGCCTTCTGGGTTCAAGTGATTCTTCTACCTCACCCTCCCAGGAGCTGGGATTACAGGCATGCACAACCACGCCTGGCTAATTTTTGTATTTTTAGAAGAGATGGGCTTTCGCCATGTTGGCCAGGCTGGTCTCAAATTCCTGATCTCAAGTGATCTGCCTGCTTCAGCCTCCCAAAGTGCTGGGAATACAGGCATGAGCCACTGTGCCCAGACAGGTCTCACTTTTCTATGGGAGGAATGTCAAAGAATTTTATGGCCATTAAAAATGTTTTATTGAGATATAATTCACATACCATATCATACAATTCATCTATTTAAAGTATACAATTCAATGGTTTTGGCATATTCAGGAGTTGCACAACCACTACCATGATCAACATTATAATACTTTTATCATGATAGAAAGAAATCCCATATCCATTAGCAGTCACTCTTCATTTTCCTCCCAATCTTCTCCCTATACCTGCTCTAGGCAACCCCTAATCTACTTTTTGTCTTCTTAGATTTGCCTATTCTAGACATTTCATACAAATGGAATCAAATAATACACTGTCTTTTGTGACTGGCTTCTTTCACAGTGTAGTGTTTTCAAGGTTCGTCCACGTTGTAGCATGTATCAGTCAGTACTCCATTCCTTTTTGTGGCTGAATAAGGTTCCATTTTGTGGATATGCTACATTTTGTTTATCCATTAATCAGTAGACAGACATTTTGGTTGTTTTCGCTATTGGCTCTTATGAGTAATGCTGCTATGAACATTCATGTACAAGTTTTTGCATGGGTGTATGTTTTCACTTGCCTTGGGTATACACTTAGAGGTGAAATTGCTGGGTCACATGTTAATTTCATGTTTAATCTTTGAGAAACTGCCAGACTGTTTTCTAAAGTGGCTACATCATTTTGTATTTGCATTAACGATATGTTAGGGTTTCAATTTTTCCACATCTTCTCCTACATTTGGAATGCATAGCATTTTAAATTTGAGACATCTTGGTGGATATGCAGTGGTATGATATTGTGGTTTTGATTTACATTTCCCTAATGGTTAATGATGTTGAGCATATTTTCATGAGCATATTGGCCATTTGTACTTATTCTTTGAAGAAATGTCTATTCAGATTACTTGCTCATTTTTAATTGGGCTATTTGTCTTTTTATTATTGAGTCGTTAGGGTTCTTTGTATATTCTATATGAGTCCCTTATCAGATGTATGATTTGTAAATAGTTTCTCCCATTCATTTTCTTGATGATGTCCTTTGAAGTGCAACAAATTTTAATTTGATGAAGTCCAATTTATCTATTTTTTTCCTTTTGTGGATTGTTTGCTGTCATATCTAAGAAGGTTTTGTCTAACCAAAAATCACAAAGATTTACTTATATTTTCTTCTTTTTGTAGTTGTCGCTTTTACAGTTAGGTCTGTGATCAGTTTTGAGTTAATTCTGTGTATTGTGTGAGGAAGGGTCCAACTTCCATTTGGATGTAGATATCCAGTTGTCCCAGAACTACTTATTGAAAAATCTTATTCTTTCCCCATTGAATTGTCTTGGCACCCTTGTCAAAAATTAGGCTGGGCATGGTAGCTCACGCCTGTAATTCCAACACTTTGGGAGGCCGAGGTGGGTGGATCATTTGAGACCAGGAGTTCAAGACCAGCCTGGCCAACATGGTGAAACCCCATCTCTATTAAAAATACAAAAGCTAGCCAGGTGTGGTGGCAGGTGCCTGTAATCCCAGCTACTTGGGAGGGTGAGGCACAAGAGTCACTTGAACTCAGGAGTTAGAGGTTGCAGTGAGCTGACATTGTGCCACTGCACTCCAGCCTGGGTGACAGAGCCAGACTCTGTCTCAAAAAAAAAAAAAAAAAAAAAAAATCAATTGACCATCGATGTTTGGGTTTATTTCTGGACTTTCAGTTCTAGTCCATTCACCTATGTGTCTATCCTTATGCCTGTACTGCACTGTCTTGATTACTGTACTTTGTAGTAAGTTTTGAAATTGGGAAGGGTGAGTTTTTTGACTTTGTTTGCCTTTTTCAAGATTGTTTTGGCTATTCTGAATCCCCTGCCTTGGCCCTACATGACTTTTAGGATCAGTTTGTTAATTTCTGCAAAAAAGATATCTAAGATTTTGATAGGGATTGAATTGACAGGGGAATATTACTATCTTAATAATATTAAATCTTTTCATCCATGAACATAGAATTTTTTCCATTTATGTAAGTCTTTCAACAATGTATTGTAGTTGTCAGAGTCAAAGTTTTACAAATATTTTATTAAATGTATTTGTAAGTATTTTGTTTCTTTAGTCCTAAGTATTTGTAAATGAAATTGTTTTATTAACTCTATGGCCAGTCGTTTTTTGAAATCACCATGGTACCCATCCATGCCCTTCATTCAGTAAATGCTGACTGAGTAAGGTATGTATTGTGGCCAGGAAATCTGCCAAGCACTGGGAATATAATGGTCAGCAAAAGCAGGCACAGTACTTAATTACCTAGATATATAAACCAGGGGGAGAACAGACATTAATCAAGTAATAACTCAAACAAGTTGTGATTACTCATAAACTGAGAAGTGCTATGAAGAAAATTTGGTTGCTTTGTGGGCATGTAACAGGGGTGCTCAAACTGGCTTGGGGAATCTAGGGAGGTTTCCCTGAGGAAGTGATATTTGAGTGGAGGTCAGAGCGATGCATAGGAGTTGGGTAGGCAAAAACAAGAATTTTGTTTTGTTTTTTGGTGGAAGAAGATAGGTAGAGGACAGTGTTAAAGGCAGAGGAAACAGAATAAAAAAAGAGCCAGAGACTGGAAGGAACACAGTGAGGGTGATATAATGTGAGGTGATGCTGGGGAGGCAGGCAGTGTCTGTAGGCGAAGTTCAAGAAGGTGTAGATTTGAGATCAACTTTTTTTTTTGACTTCTATATATGAGTGAGAATATGCAGTGTTTAACTTTCTATTTCTGGCTTATTTCACTTAATATAATGTTTTCATCTATGCTGGTGGAAATGGCAGGATTTCATTCTTTTTTGTGACTGAATAGTATTCCATACGTATCATATTTTCTTTATCCATTCATCTGTTGTCAGACACAAGATATTCTTATTTATTTATTTATTTATTATTATTATACTTTAAGTTCCAGGGTACATGTGCACAACGTGCAGGTTTGTTACATGTGTATACATGTGCCATGTTGGTGTGCTGCACCCATTAACTGGTCATTTACATGAGGTATTTCTCCTAATGCTATCCCTCCCCCTTCCCCCCACCCCACGACAGGCCCCAGTGTGTGATGTTCTCCACCCTGTGTCCAAGTGTTCTCACTGTTCAGTTCCCATCTATGAGTGAGAACACGCGGTGTTTGGTTTTCTGTCCTTGCGATAGTTTGCTCAGAATGATGGTTTCCAGCTTCATCCATGTCCCTAGAAAGGACATGAACTCATCCTTTTTTATGGCTGCATAGTATTCCATAGTGTATATGTGCCACATTTTCTTAATCCAGTCTGTCCTTGATGGACATTTGGGTTGGTTCCAAGTCTTTGCTACTGTGAATAATGCCACAATAAACATAAGTGTGCATGTATCTTTATAGTAGCATGATTTATAATCCTTTGGGTATATACCCAGTAATGGGATTTCTGGGTCAAATGATATTTCTAGTTCTAGATCCTTGAGGAATTGCCACACTGTCTTCCACAATGGTTGAACTAGTTTACAGTCCCACCAACAGTGTAAAAGTGTTCCTATTTCTCCACAACCTCTCCAGCACCTGTTGTTTCCTGACTTTTTAATTGATCGCCATTCTAACTGGTGTGAGATGGTATCTCATTGTGGTTTTGATTTGTGGTTCTCTCATGGCCAGCAGACACAAGATATCTTGTATCTTGGCTATTGTGAATATACTACAGTAACCATGGGGGCACAGAAGTCTCTTTGATATACTTATTTCCTTTTCTTTGGATAAATTGCAAGAAGTGGGATAGCTGAATCATATGGTAATTTTATGTAGCTTTTTAAAGGAGCCTCCATACTATTCTCTAAAGTGGCTGTACTAGTTTAGATTCCCACCAACAGTGTATAAGAGTTCCCTTTTCTCCACATCTTTGTCAACATTTGTTTTTTTTTTTTTTTGTCCTTTTGGTAACAGCCATACTAACTGGGATGAGATTATAACTCACTGTGATTTTGATTTCACTGATGTTAAGAGATGTTGATAATTTTTTCCATGTATTTCTTGGCCATTTGTATGTCTTCATCTGAGAAATTTCTGTTCCAATCTTTTGCGCACTTTTACATTAATTTGTTTTTGCTGTTGAGATGTTTGAGTTCCTTGTATGTTTGAGTTCCTTGTATGTTCTGGATATTAATCCCCTGTTGGATGGATGGGTAGTTTGCAAATATTTTTTTCCATTCTGTAGGTTGTTTTCCCTCTGTTGATTTTTTTCCTTTGCTGTACAGAAGCTTTTTAGTTTGATACAATCCCATCTGATTATTTTTGCTTTTGTTGCCCATGCTTTTCAGGTCTTATTCATAAAATCTTTTCCCAGACAAAGATCCTGAAGCATTCCCCCTCAGTTTTCTTCTAGTAGTTTTACAGTTTTGGGTATTACATTTAGGTCTTTGATCCATTGAGTTGATTTTTGTATAGGACGACATATGGGGGTCTACTTTCATTCTAGATATGGTTGCATATCTTCTTGGCTGTACTAGGTGTGTGTCTGCCAGGGACAATCCATAGGGCTGTTCCTCAGACCTGGGATGTGGTCTCACGGTACTTGGCTGGCCTGAGGGTATGTCTGCTGGGGACAGTCCCTGGGCTGTTTCTCAGGCCTGTGATGCAGCCACATGGTTTCTCAGCTGGCGCAGGTGCATGTCTGCTGGAGGTGGCCCACAGGGCTGCTACTCAGATACAGGATGTGGGCTCATGGCTGCTTGACTGGCTTGGAGACTGGCCCACGAGGGGTGGTTTATGATGCTGATTCTTGGGCCTGGGACATGGGCAGACAGCTATTCAGCTGGACTGGGAACACAAGGGCAGCCCATGGAGCTGTTCCTCAAGCCCTGATTGCAGGTCCAGGGTCACTGGGCAGGCTAGAAGCTTTTCTACCAGGGACTTTTCACTGTGGGGCTGTTTCTCAGGCTCTGAGTGTAGGCGTATAGCTGCTCTGCTGGACTGGGACCATGTCAGCTGCTCAGAGGCTTGAAGGCCTCTCCCACTTGAGGAAAGCATGGAGCAGTTTGGCCAGATCAAGGGCAGGTTCTGCCAGACTGTTCCTCTGACTAGAAGCAAGGGTAACGGGAATTAATTTCCCTGCTGTGCTGGACCAGAGTCACAGCCCATCCTGGGCCCAAGCTCCATGCTGCTGGGGTTGTGATATTCAGCTACCAGTGTGGGATTGGCATAATGACAAGGAAGCCCCAGTGCTGGAGAGGTGCAGTGGCTAGTGGCCCCCAGAGGAGGGCACACTCCAGAGGTGGCTCTGGTCTCAAGTTGGTGCTGTGCTTTAGCAGAGTGGCTTACAGGAGATAAGTAGTGGGTTGGGAGTGCACACCTTGTGCGCCTCATCTGGGGTGATGCAACTGCGTGAATTCCCAGCAGCTCTCCAAACCGGGCTCACGGCTTGCAAGGACTGTGGGATTCTCTGGTAGTAAGGGCGGTAGGTGTTTGCAGTGGAAACAGGGCTGGTGGGGATCTCCTGCTTACCTTTTTCACCGCATGAGAAGTCTGTCCTGGCTCCAGGCAGTTCTTATCCATGTGGAGGAAATGGGGCTGCAGAGGCCAGTGCTTCCACGCTGCCCTCCTGCACTGTCAGTTACCACAGGTACACTCCAGCACTCTCCCTCCTGGTGCTCCTGTCAAATTGTAGCTGTTTATTTGTTGCCTTGGTCCTTTCTTCTTGTTGAGATGTGCGCCCGTCACCTCTAGTCAGCCTTTTGCTAACCAGATCTGTACTTAAAACAATGAATTTAAATTAATATCACTTTGAGAATTAACTTTGACTATTTTCCAGTACCCAGTAAGGTAATACAGGATATGGAAACCTCAATGGGGAATCCTGCTCAAATGGATGCATCCAGGAGACCCACACTCCATTTATCCACTATTCATAATAGTGGGTGGCTGCAGTGAGTGTAGATTTGAGAGTTCAGATGCTGAATCCCAGATGTCACTTATTAGCTATATAATAACCTTGAGCAAGTTACTCAGCCTCTCTGTGCCTCAGTTCCTCCATTTATAAAATGACAATGATATCAGCATGTAGTCAATAGAATTGTTATGAGGAATAACTAAGTTAATATGTGTAAAACACATAAAACAAATCCTGGGGCATAGTAAGTGGTCATTAAATGTTGCCTGTTATTTACAGGTATTATTAATTTCAAGAAAAATAGATTTTTAATGAGGGAAGTGCTGATCTTGCCATCAGTAGCTTTTAAGTAGCAGCTAGTGTGAACAGCATCAGCTAATAGTGAAAAAACAAATGTGTGTGTGGTGTTTAATCTATTTAACAAAGTATTTTAAGCACTTTACAAGTACTCATTTAAATGAAATTGATATGCCATTTATGCATCATTCTGACCCATTTGTTAAAAAGAAGAGCCTCAAACACACTGCTTGGAAATCTTCCTTTAAGTGTGGAAAGCAATCGAAGTTATTTCTTTAAATACGTTTTGAGATTCAGCCTGACTTTACAAGCAGTTCAGATTAATTTAGGTTTCACTTCACAGTTTGGGACCTTTGTATCCTAGCAAATATTCTGGGTTTTAACACAAGGCTTTGTAGAAGGCAATAGAAGAGCATGGTGGAGATGTATTGGCTTGGAATCCAAGCTCTGCTGGTTACTTGCTGTGTGGCCTTGGGCACATTATTTGAGCTTCTTTGAGACTGTTTCCTAATTTGGAAAATGGGGCTAATAATGAAACTTACCTTATGGGGTTAAATAACTTACACTTATATACAATGAGATAATCATACATTTTGGCTTGTTCTAGGATGTTCCCTGATTATGCCGTGGTCACAATGTTACTAATAAAGATGCCCCCTTTCACTTTCAAAGGTGTTCCTGGCTTAGACAATAAATTATGTGGTCACTATATTTATAAAGGAAGCTGAACGGTGCCTGGCACACAGTGAATGCTCTATTGATACTAGCTATTGTTATTATGTGTTTGCTGTGAATGAATTTGCTTCATGATTGGCTTCCTTCTTCTCCCTCATCTTTGAGCAGCTTCTCTTCCGGAATGGATAGGATGATCCACCATAAAGGTCATGTGTACTTGGGTCTTCCCCTGACTGCCAGGTGCCACCCAGCCACACTGTAGTTGCTTTTGCATTGAGTTCATCTTTCACCTTTGGAGTGTAGTGCGTTTGCTCAGGGGAGTGCAGCAGACACTGCATCAGCAAAGCAGGAGGCATCGTGGGCTGCTTCTGGTGAGGATGCTTTCTCACCGTGACATCTGCTCCTTGTCGCCTTTGAGAAAAGGCAGGAGAGGAGGGTGTGTACGAGAAGTGTAGGGCCCAGGCAGGTGATTACTGCTCTGCTGTTGCGATTTGGGCTTTTGCTCTTGAAACCACCTGCAGTGGACATGTGTGTGGCTGTGTATCCCCCTCTTTTCAGACTGAACTCCATCTGTGATGGCCACTGTGTGGCCTAAAATATCCAGCAGATTGAGACATAAAGAGATCAAAGTGAGGGAGAAAATAGTGGGGATATTTTGCTCCTGGTGACTGAAATTCTAAATTAATTGACCAAAGCCACTGAGAGAGACAGGGCTGAGATGTGACCTACTCAAAGAAGGTGCACGAGGGATCCAAGCCAACATTTTGAACAGAGTTGGATGCAGAACACTGTCCCTAGGATACCCCATGAAGAAAGATAGCCAGATTCTCCCCCATGTCTCTTACGTACACCCACACCCACACATGCACAATGACCGCGCACACACACACACACACTCCATCCATGCACACACGCCTCTGAGACATTACACACATCCTCTCTCTGGTTGGGATGTCTTTCCTCTCTCCATCTGGGTAGCTCCTTCCTACTCATCTTCCAATTTGCCTGACCCCGTTGTTCTCCCCGCCCTGGGGGAGTGCCCTCCTCTGTGCTCCTGCCACATTCCTGCCCCTCTGTTGTAGCACTCACTCTGTTGCATTGAAAGTGCACATTAACTTGCCAGTCTCCACAGTGCAGAGCCATTTATCCATCTTTGCAGCTCCAGCCTCTGGCACAAAGCAGACGCTGTTGAATGACGGACTAAAGAAACCTAGGCTTGAACTCTTTCTAGGTTCTTGAGGAGTAAAGAGCAGACACATTTACTTTTTTATCCAGTGAATATTTCTGAGTACCTGCATGGTGCCAGGCTGAGAGAGGGCTGTTTGGGAGGAGAGTAGCATTGGTAAAGACATGATTGAGATGCACCGTGGCCACTGGTATGAGAGAGAGATGTGCAAAGTGCCAGGGGAGCACAAGGCAGGAAAGGAAGGAGGCACTGCTGCCCAGGTGACTTAGGGAAGGTGTCACCAAGGGCAGCTGAGGTGGACCTTGAAGAGGCAGAGATCATAATTTCCCCCAGGGTGGAAGGGCAGGGGGCACAAGGAGAGCAAAGGCCCAGTGGTGTGCACGCGTGGCATGTGCGAGGGTCAGGAGAAGTGCGCGCAGGGCGTGGGAAGGTGTGTGTCACTTCCCAACATATCGCTTAAAAAATTCAGCCACCTAGCAAATGTAATAAAGAAGGATTGCTGTACTCATAAGCCATCCAAAAAACAGCTACCCAACCAGAGCATTCTAATTAGCAAAGATGACATATAATCCTGCTGCTTTGGGTGTGGTTCTACAGACAGGGATGAAGGGGCTGGGATTCTAAATGCTGTCTCCAGCATCTCATGGATTAGACATTTTAGGGCATCCTGTCTTTGCACCTACCTTGAAAGGCTGCAGATAGGACCTGGAGGCAGAACTCAGCTGGATGCCTGCTTGAGCTCCTACTACCTGTGAGAACCTGCACAGATGGCTTCATCCCAGCTTTCCCAACTGTACAAAGCTATGAGTACTGAATGAGGCCTCGGGTGTGAAGGTGCCCTGCATGGTGTCTGGCACTTAATAGTTGTGCAGTTACATAAGTACCTTCTTTTCGCTCCCCATCCTCCCCTTTCCTCCATGCCTGTAAAATAGGATATAGCTAATACCTCCTTCCTACGATTGTTTTTAAGATTAAATGAATTCGTACCCATAAAGCTCTTCAACTGTGCCTAGCATACAGTAAGTGCTCACTTAGTGTTAGCTGCTGCTGTTGTTGTTATTATTAGGTCATCTCATGGGTTACTATTGCCTTTGTCTTCATATTTTCCGATCCCAAGTCTTTGAGTTTAGACAGGGAAATTTTATGTCTTCAGAGAGCAGAAGCAAATATACTTTTCTTTCTATCACCTAAAGGATTTCCTCAAGACCAGCCGCATAATCTGCTGGGCTCAGTGCATGATGAAAATGCAGGGCCCCTTGTTTGCAAATTAGTACAAATTTCAAAATGGGGTCAGAACAGGATCAAACCAAGTGTGGTCCCTTTTGAGAGTGGAGCCCTGTGCCATCCCACCTGTTACGCCCCATGAAGCTGGCCCCAGGTTTCTCCTCCTCCTCCAAAGCTTTGACTTTGCAGCATCTGAATGGACAAGAACCAGAGCAGCGCTGCACACTCTCCACCGCTTCCCTTTGAAGTCAGATCACACAGGTTCACAAAATGAGAAAGACCTCTGCCTTGAGGCAAAGGAGGAAAAAGTGATACTGCCCTCACTTGTGTTTTATCGTCTCACAACCATTGGATATCTCTCACTACCATCTTTGATAATGGTAACCACGACAACAGATAGGAGTGGAGGGCTTGCTTTAGGTCTCTCATCTTACTAATCATGTTTTGTTCCCAGACACCTTATAGATCACAAAGACAATGTTTCATGGTAAGCATAGATGCCCCATTCATTGTTTCTTTTCATTCCAGATTGGTCAGCCCCCATGTCCCATGGTCAGGAGACTGAGCAGAGAGTTGGTCTCTGCCCGCTAAGTGGTGGCCACTGAGCACCAAGGGAGAGTCTGGCCTTTGCTGGGCTTGGTGTGGAATTCAGAGTCAGGGAAGATATCATCCTTGTTCTCCCAGAAATCTGCAATCAAGTATGGTGGCCATGCTTGGTTTAAAATAAATGCAAATGTAGCTTATCTGTAATTATAGGAGGAGTCAATGGAGGAATGGATGTGCTTGGGTTGGTGCATTGGAGAAGACTTCCTGAATGGGGTGGGGTTTGAGTTGATCTTGAAGAATGGGCAAGATTTGGATGGGTGCGGGGGAGGAAGGAAGGCATTCCAGGTGGAGGAACTGTATGAGCAAAGGCTCTTCCATGAGAATGGAACAGTTGTGCTGGGAATAGTGAGGAAATTGAGCTGAATGGAGTAGAAGAGACCACAATGATTTGGGTCAAAAAATAAGACAGCCTCTTTCATTTATACAATTTATATTTAAATAAGATAAAAAGAATGATCATTTATAGAAACACAATAAAACATAGTGATTAAGAGTGCAAGCTTTGGAGCTGGATTCATGTATGCATGTGTTTATTCATTCAATAAATGTTAACCGAGCACTTACTATGTGTGCTAGGCGCTCTTATAGATATTGGAGACATAGAGACAACAAGGCAGGCAAAGTTTCCTGCCTTCAGGATTTACAATTTAGTGGGAAAGATAGATGATGAATAAAATAAATGAGTCATATACATATACATATATTCACATATAATATACACATATATACCGTTAAGGAGAACCAGAGCCAGACAATAAAGTGCTAAACACAGATTTTATTTAGAAATTATTGCAATAGGGGAAAAGACACCTCAGTATTGAACTGAGCTCAATTCTGAATACAACATGGAAAAATGGGGATTTATAACCAAGGAGCAGGGTTCGGGGAAAGGGAGGGTGGTTGGCGGATGAAAAATTACTAAGAAGAGACATCAAGGATAGAGAAATTTCTTGCTAAACTGACTTAACTGGATTTTTGCTGAAGGCAGGCGAAGAGCTTATATACCAAAGGTGGGGGATGAGGAATTTGATCAGATATCAAGGGCGTCAGATATCAAGGGTGGGGATTCTCACTAAACCACTTTGGCAGGATTCGATGCAGGCCCAGCAAGGACAGGAGCCAAGGTCAAGGCCTAGTTGAGAAGAGAGCTCAGAAGAGCCTAAGTAAAGTTTGGTTGAAGAGAGACTGTTAACACAGACACACACACACACACACACACACACACACACACACACACACACACAATGTTAGATGATGAGATGATGAGGTATGCTATGGAGAAGAATAAAGCAGGAGAGGGAGATATGGAATGCTGGATCTAAACCCCACTTGGCTATTTGCCAACTGTATGATCCTGAGCAAATTACTTACCTTTCCTGTGTCTCAATTTCCTCACCTGTAAAATGGGAACAATAGAAAGTTCTCATTCATAGGACGGTGAAGACTACAACACTGCCTGCACCCAGTAGTGCTCTATGACTGTGGTTGTGCTGCATGTGCCCAGCTCTCTTCCTGACTCTGGGGATGCAGAGTTATCCATGCAGGCTCAAGCCAGTCTCTGCCTCACTTTCCACACCCCTACTTGCCCGCTGTCTAGTCTCTTTACAGAGCTCAGCAGAGTTCTTTACAGAGCTCTGAGTCGATCCTTACCACAACCTGTGAAGGAGCTGTGGTCTATATAATCAGCTCCTCTTGCTAATGAACACACTGCAGCTTGAGAGGGGCTGCGGTTTGAGTCTAATTATATTGTGCTGCTATTTGGCATATTTAGAATTATTCCTTTCCAATTCCCATTCCTTCTGTCTTTTGAAGTCAATATTAAGTTTCAAAGAACAAACATACCTGTCAGGGTTGTAGAAGGAAAGATACTCTTGTGTTTGGCAAGCTTGTTCTGGAGGGCATGGGCAAAGTCTTGTTTTGGTTTGGGAATGTTTGTTAGGTTGTGGACCTGTAATGAACAGACTTTGACAGGCACTGCGTGGGAAGGGGAGGAGGAAAACAGAAAGTCAAATATAATAGAAGATAGCACAGATGAGATAGGAGCAGTGCCGGGCACGTTCTCTTAGGAGACAGTGTAGCTCTCCAGTCCAAAGCATAAGGTCAGCAGGCCTCTGCTGGGGTCACTGCCTGCCCCATGGAAGTGCCTCTGCAAATTAGAAAACTTTAGAATTGCAAATTAGATGTAAGACACAAACTCATGAACACTTTGAGTCCCCAGATGAAGCTGGACACTTCTGAGATCTTGGGCCTAAAGATGCAGATCCTCCCCACTGAGCAGGATCTAAACCCCGGGAAAATGCCAGCTGATGTCTACCTGATAGCTTGGAAGGGCCATTGATAGGTTGCAGGCTCCAGTGATTTACGTGTTACCACAGTGAAGGCATGTACTCACCAGATGGCACTATAGATAACGAAATGCTGGTGTTAGGTCCTGAAAATCATCTCCAGGGAGGGAAACAGAACAGGGGGCTGGTTACAGTGAGTTTGAGGGACCTGCTGATTTCACAACTTTCCCCCTGAGCTGGGCACCCGGTTTAGCCCACCTAATTCTATTTGCATATCCACTTTCTAAGCCTTTCTCAACATTTTAGTTCCTCCAAAGTCTGTTAGGTTGAGTTTCCTGTTAAAATGTTTCCATTCTGAAACTCGTGCTCAGAGCAAACAACAGAAAGAAGACAGAGCATATTTTAAAAAGGTAGCTGAAATTTAAATTCAAATGTGTTTTATTTTATATTTTCTCTGAATTACACACTGTTCAGCCACAACACAGTCACTTAAAGGTTTTTTTGTTTGTTTGTTTATTTGTTTTTGAGATTGAGTCTCACTCTGTTGCCCAGGCTGGAGTGCAGTGGCGCGATCTCCGCTCACTGCAAGCTCCGCCTCCCGGGTTCACGCTATTCTCCTGCCTCAGCCTCCCAAATAGCTGAGACTACAGGCGCCTGTCACCACAGCCGGCTACTTTTTTTTGTATTTTTGGTAGAGACGGGGTTTCACAGTGTTCGCCAGGATGGTCTCGATCTCCTGACCTCGTGATCCACCTGCCTCGGCCTCCCAAAGTGCTGGGATTACAAGCTTGAGCCACCGTGCCCGGCCTGAAGTTTTTATACACAAGTGATATGCTCAGAAGTGAAGACAGGCTTTTTCCAGATTAGGAAGGAAGTGGTGTGTGTAGATCTTGGCAAAAGCTAAGTGGCATTCATCCAGCATGTCCCCTCCAGAAGTCTTCATCCGGTGCGCATGCACTGTACTCTCCCTTTTCAGACCCGGGGATGAATTTCCCTCTCTTAGCTATGGAAATGAGCCTGGAATACACTTATTCATAGTTCATTTGTAAAGTAAATGAGTTGTATGTATAAAAAGCAGATGCAACTGATTCAATATAAATCTGAAAAATCAAGGCTGGAATAGCAGAAGTAGGTGATTAGGTGACTATGGCATATTAAATAAAATAAACTAACAAACCATCAGCTAATTTGCAGGGGTGAGGAAGCTGATGTTTCCCTTCAAAGGGATTCTTGACAGACTGTCCATGGTACTTCTTTTGTGGCCAGAGGAGCTGGAAGACATTTTATAATTTTCACGATGATTTGTGAATATAATTCTATAATGTGCCCATCTAAATGAGATTCTAAATAATTAAAACACCTGGGTTAAGGAAACAACTATAATTCACTCAGGGCTCATGTCTTCATGGTCTTGTGTCCACTTTTAACAGCTCTCTAGGCAGCAAGGTTTTGTTTTACTAAGCAAGTATTTCTCTCTTACTGTCATCAAGGCAAGATCATTGTAATTAACAAGGAGCAAACCTTTTTTCTCTTTGCTCTCCGAGTGCATGAGAAACACTACGTTGCTGAAAAAGATATTGTGGGGTCTTTGCCAGTGAACCAGTGTCCTAGATGAAAACACTTCTGATTTCCTGGAGTTCTAAAACCTGAGTATTGGCTGGAGCCTTGGTGGTCATCTGCTCAAACATTTTATCCCTGTCCCCTACCATATCTCTCATAGATCATCCATCCACTTTCTGACAGCGCTGAGAATTATTTTCCATCTAAAAGTGTTTCTTGGTTTCTCCATTGTCTACTCTGTGCATAGGTTCCCCCTATTGTCCAATTACCTATCAAGATATTATCAATGGATTTTCTCTCAATGAGGAACACATCCCAGTGAAATGAAAAATGATAGCCAAATGGATTATACTTTAACATTTGAGAGTATAATGGGAGAACTTTTGGAAATAAATTTGTATCTTAGCTTAAATGAGAGCTTTGAGAAAATCCATCAACAATATTTATCAAAACTTGCAGCTCCTTCAGAGTGTATGTATTGCATTTTCATTCAGTCGCCATTTGTTGAGTCCCTTCCTTTTGCTAGGCTCTGGGATAAACCAGGGAGTTGCAAAGATAAATAAGTCATAGTCCCTCTCCCTGTGGAGCTTGGCAGGTGAATAAACAAATAACTATGATACAGCACACTAAAAACTATCTTAGAAATAGGAACAAACTGCTAAGGCAACTTAGAGGAGGGAATGCTGAGAGAGTAGCGCCATTTATGTTGGATCTTGCTAGATCTTGACACATGGGGAGGAATTGATAGGATTTGGGGGGAAGCAGAAACAGGGAGAAAGATTTGAGGGGATGGTGGGGGACACATTGCAGAAAAGGGAGGGGCACTGTAACACTCCAAGGAGTGTGTGCCACGATGCCTTCTCTTTGGTTTTAGTCAAAACCCTCTCAACCTAGTGAGCTGCTGCAGTGGATGTTTGGAGCGTGCACTGCCCCTCTTGGGCAGGGCTGCGTGTTTTCTATTTACTTTAAGTGTGCGTTGAGGGCTAAGGGAGGCTTAGCCTGCTTCTGGACTGAGATGGTCCCAGCTGTCTTGCCTTCCCATAGAATGAGAAGCTCAGAGCTTCCCTTATTAACTGCCAGGGCAGCTTTCATGTTCGCGGAGACTGACTTTCACACTCGGGACTCCCTTTACTTGAGCCAGCTCTGGCTTTCTGCACTGCTTTGTGGGTGAAGGAGCTGTGGTTAGTTACCTGGGACCCTTCTAGGGCTTTAAGAGCCTTGGGGTGTTGAGAGAGTGAGAAAGCCAGGGGTGGGTTCCTGCCAGGGATGAGAGCTCCCGACTCTGAGAGAAGTGACCAGGTGCCAAGCTCTGAAACAAGACGAAGTCCTCCAGACAGGGAAACTCCAATGGCCACTGAAATCAGAACTGCCTTTGCAAAGAAGATTTAGAATGTAAAAAAGAAAAAGCTTAAAGAATCATCAGGGCCCTTAGGCCTTAGAGAGATCTTCTGGCCCAGGGACAGCAAGTGTTTCATTTTTTGTGGTCACTCTCACTGAATGCTGATAGTTGTCTGGAAGGCTGGGTTGAGGAGGCTTCTGCACAAATGAGGAAGTTGTGTGTGAGACCAAATTACACATGAGTGGCAATGACTGAGTGAGGATCCGTATCTCCCAATTCCTAGGCAGAACTCTAGGACAGCTTGTGTGGCCCTCCCAGACTCAGGAGCTTGGGCTCTTCCCCTGCAAGGATTTTTACAAACTTTGTTTTTGAAACAAGGTCTCATTCTGTCACCCAGGCTGGAGTGCAGTGGTGAGATCACAGCTCATTGCAGCCTCAGCCTCCTAAGTAGCTGGGAGTATAGGTATGCGCCACCATGCTCAGTTAATATTAAAAAATTTTTTTTGTGTGAGACAGGGTCCCACTATGTTGCTCAGACTGGTCTCAAACTTCTGGCCTCAAGCGATTCTCTCGTTTTGACCTCCCAAAGTACCAAGATTACAAGCATGAGCTACTGCACCTGGCCCAAACTTTTAAAGTGAGAAAACTGCAGAGATCTCTGTGTGTCAACTAGATAACAGCATTCCAACAATTGTGATTGATGAAGGGAAAAAGAGGATTCTCCACATTTATCACTACCGGCCAAATGTCTATATTCATCAAAGCTCAAGGGGTTGGCCTGGCATCTGGTATATTTTATTCTCCTGAAATAATTTGGCAGTTAAGCTTTTTCTGGGGGTTTTAGATGTCCTAAGACTCTACAAGGATCATAGAATCATGCTTTGGGAGGGATCTTGGAAGTCATAGAGGAGAAAGAGAACAGGCAAATGCAAACGGAATGAATATGCCAAAAGTTCTCCTGTTGTTGTCTGTTGCTCCCTGGACTGGGGCCTTCTCTCGGTGATTTTGGTCCTTTGGGATCCTGGATTGATTTTCAAGAAGACAATAGTTGTCTAACCATGGACCTGAGGAGATTGTATTGTTATCATGATATTCAGTTGGGTACACTGGGAGTGAGGAAGTGGATGTTTTCATTTCAGCTTCCAAATTGATATTTCTAAAATAAGACAAATACGAAAAAGAGAAAAATACCTTCTTCTATAGTATCATTTCATAAACTCCTCCAAGCTCTAGTTCCTCTCATGCAAGAAATGTAAACAATCTCAAAGACAATACATGCAAATAAATTACAAGGAAAATAAAAAAGAATGGAGGCAATACCTGTAGACTAAAAAGATTTAAAAATATGTTGGTCAAATGCCATCTGTTGACCTTAGTTGGACCCAGAGTTTTTTTTAACTAGAAAAACAAAAAACAAAAAACAAAAACTACAGGCAATACCTGTAGACTAAAAAGACTTAAAAATATATTAGTCAAATGCCACGTGTAGACCTTAGTTGGACCCAGATTCTAACAAACTAGAAAAAGAACTTAGCAACCACTTATAACATTTGGGAGATGATTAGATATTAGAACACAATATTGGATGATATTAAGGAATTGTTCTTTGTTTGGCTTAGTTATAATAATAGTATTGTAGTTGTGTTAAAAAGAAAGACCCTTTATGTTCTACATACATACACTAGAACATAAAGTATGTAAGATGAAATGACGTGATGTCTGGAGTTTGCTTCAAAATGATACAGGAGGGAGCGATGTTGATGGGAATGTATAAAGAACACAGTTGGCTGTGAATTGATGGTAGTTGGTGCTGGGAATACCTATATGGCAGTTCATTATATTATTGTGTTTAATTTTGAGTAAGTTCAAAAGTCTCAACAGGAAGAAAAAGAAGAAGGAAGAAAAAGAAGAAAAGAAAAAGAAGAAGGAAGAAAAAGAAGAAGAAGGAAGAAGAAGAAGAACAACAACAACAACAAGACAATACAAAGGAATGCCACAAGGCAGGACATGGATAAGCATCACATGAATACAAAGTAAGGAATGGATTATTGTCCACAGAGTACAGGAACTTATTGGTAGCAGAATATTCTAAACAGAGGGGATTAAAAAATTCAACTTTAAGCTGGGTGTGGTGGCTCACACCTGTAATCCCAGCACTTTGGGAGGCTGACGCAGGTGAATCACCAGGTCAGGAGTTCGAGTCAGCCTGGCCAATATAGGTGAACCCTGTCTCTACTAAAAATACAAAAATTAGCTGGGCATGGTGGCATGCTCCTGTAGTCCCAGCTACTCGGGAGGCTCAGGCAGAAGAATCGCTTGAATCCAGGAAGTGGAGGTTGCAGTGAGCCAAGATCACGCCATTGCACTCCAGCCTGGGCAACAGAGTGAGACTCCTTCTAAAAAAAAAAAAAAATTCAACTTTAATGAATAGAGGAGACAGCTCTAATTGACAAATGCATTACTTAATAGATGTCATAAAGGCCCATTTTAAAAATGTTTTGCTTTAAATGTTTTTAGAAAACACCTCTCCAGAGAGTGCAAAAGTTAACTTTAGCCCACACGTTTCCAAGTGAATTTAATTTTGGATCTCCCTTTTAGGACCAGAGAGGGAGAACTAGAGCCAGACCTGTTTTCCTCCACACTCTCCCAGTCCATTCCTTTCTCCCATCATAATCTATGTTTTTGTGAGAGTAAGTATATTTGTTCAATGTGACATCTGCCCCACTGGCCTGAGGTCCTTAAGAGCGGGGACAAGCCACATTCAACTCCGTGTGCCCTGCCAGGGCCCAGGGCTTGGTGTGCTGCAGGGCTCAATAGACATGAACTAAACTGATTGGAATAATATTTGGCCCAAGTCCGTGAACCTTCTGTGTATCCTAAGAAACTCCCAGGGGGCCACACGTGACTGTGAGGGCTACTTCTATGGAGACACTTGGAAGGGGTCCCTGGCATTGGAGAATGAGTTTGAATTAATCTGCTTTGAAGGGATGGTCCATTGGTTGGTTCTTTGATGGCTAGACACCCTCTGTTGGTTCTGTTAGATTATCTTCTTCAAGGAGCAGTCTTATCCAAAGCTTTAGTTGTGTGAGAGAAGAGAATTTAGAATACGTGCTTGTTATAAGTTTAAGCAGTAACTGCAGTTCTTGGCTGCTTATTGATCTTTGATCAGAGTTGGCCAATATGGGTGAGCTCACCTGTTCAGAACAGGGCCCACTCAATGGTGCAGATAGAGTGACCATGCAAAGCTCTGGAATAAGAGCTTCAGTGAGTCACTGGGTTAAGATACATCTTTTGATGGCCATCTGGGGAGTCCCCCTACCCCAGATAAGGAAATGAAGCTGAGTCTATTGTCTACAGAAGGCCACTGTTAAAAAGCACATTTGTGGCTGGGCGCAGTCGCTCACACCTGTAATCCCAGCACTTTGGGAGGCCGAGGCAGGTGGATCACAAGGTCAGGAGATCGAGACCATCCTGGCTAACATGGTGAAACCCCATCTCTACTAAAATACAAAAAATTAGCCGGGCATTGTGGCAGGCACCTGTAGTCCTAGCTACTCGGGAGGCTGAGGCAGGAGAATGGCATGAACCCGGTAGGCAGAGCTTGCAGTGAGCCAAAATTGCACCACTGCACTCCAGCCTGGGTGACAGAGCAAGACTCCATCTCAAAAAAAAAAAGAGCACATTTGTTTTGTATTTTTGGTTAGTTAGAGAGAGAAAGTCTTCAAGTGGGTAAAGAGTAAGCTAACATTTATTGAGCACTTATTGTATGCCAGGTATTGTTCTAGTCTCCTTTACATACCTTTCTGTCTTTAAGCTATGGCCACCACCCATTCAAATGTTTGTGGGATAAAATTGGTTTTAAAACCCAGTCCTCTTTCCCCCGTAAAGTCATTTGCAGCCATCAGATGATGGAGTCTGATGTTTGCTTTAGTAAACAGTGGTTGCCACACTTAGAGTCTACTCTCATGATCGTAGTGGCTCTGTGACCTTCATTAAATGTAACAATCTATCTTAGGGTTGGACAAAGGTAAGGGTGCTTCCTTTGCGTGGTTAAATGTACGGTTTTCTCTTGGGTAACAAATGATCACAAACATAGTGTTTAAAACAACTACATTTATTGCCTCCCAGTTGGGAGGTTGGCACAGCATCGTCGGGTCCTCTGCTGAGGGTCTTGTGAAACTATAGTCAAAGCATTGGCTGGACTGCGTTCTTATCTGGAGAAGAATCTGCTTCGGAGTTCATCAAGGTTATTGGCAGATTTTGTTTCCTTGAAGCTATATGACTGAAGCCTTCAGCTGTTTGCTGGCTTTCAGATAAAGACTGCTCTGAAATCCTAGAGACCACGCATAGCTCTTTGCTGAGTGAGCTTCCTCAACATAGTGGCCGAATTCTTCAAGCCAGCAAGAAGAATCCCTGACTTTAGGGAGGGGCCTCGCTTTATTAAGTCAGGCCCACTCGTGATACTCTGTCTTTTGATTGACTAAAGTCAAGTGATTAGGTACCTTAATTACATTTACAAAACACCTTTACCTTTGCTATATTCTACTCACACTGAAGGGGAGGGAATTATACAGGGCATGACCACCAGGGGGCAGGATCCACAGAGAATTCTACCTGCCAAAATAAGATTGTTCTTGATTCTTTCTAATTCCAATAACAGAAACTGCAAAGTCTATAAAGACTGAGAAGTCAATAAAGTTTCACTCTTCCTTGATTCCTCAAAAAATCAATACCTCATACTACTCAGATATCAGTTGCACTGTTCAGTACCTCAGCAGAAGGGGGCTCCAATTGTCTAATGTGTTTTCAGTCTCATGGCTAATCGTGTTCTCTTGGGTGTAGACTGAGGGATTTCCTATGCTGTGAACCTTGCCTGGCTAGGCTGGATGTGTGGGTGGATTATAGTGAGTAGAGGTGAGACGGATTCTTTTTAAAACAACTTCATTGAGGTGTAATTTACAACCATAAAATTTACTCATCTTTAGTGTGCAGTTCAGTTTGTTTTAGTGCATTTACACATTTAAACTATCACCACAATCTAGTTTTGAAATACTTCCACTACCCTAAAACTTCCCTTGGGCTTGTTTGCACTCAATCCCTGTTCCTACAGTCAGCCGCAGATAACCACAAAACTGCTTTCTGATTCTATAGTTTTGCCTGTTCTAGAGATTTTATATAAGTAAAACCATGCCATGTGTAGTCTTTGGCTCTGACTTCTTTTACTTTGGATAATGTTTGTAAGGTTCATCCATGTTATTGCATGTATCATTAGTTTGTTCCTCTTTGTTACTGCATGGTATTTTATTCAGGATTTATACATAATTTGCAGGCCCAGTGCAAAATGAAGATGCCAGGTTCCTTGTTCAAAAAGCAGGAAAAAACTGTCATTAAAGGTATCAAAGCATATAGCTTTTTCCTTTCTTCTGCAGTCTTGTTCTGAGCTTGCCATGGTGTTACTTGTTTGCTTTTTAAAGTTTTTTCCCCTTCAGGCATGGAGATAGTCTCAAGGTGACTGAGACCCTTACAGGCACCTGGGGGCCCATGACTCACCAGGAACACATGTCCCACTGCTTGGCTACCTTTCCCATCAACCACTGGAGCAACATGCTGTAGCTTGGCTGGGGCCAGGGAAGCTGAACCAAGTATTTCCCCTTTTGCATGGGGCAACTGTCCTAACCCTAAGTGGACAGGAGACCCCCCAGAGTGATGCAAACTCCATGCTGGGATGCACTGGGTACCTAGATCTGCTGCATGTCTTATTAGATTTCACTTACAAAACACAAATTCAAAGGTAAATTTATTAAGAATTTCAAGATGGGCTTTCCGGCGGTGACGACCTACCCACACGAGAACATGCCTCTCGCAAAGGATCTCCTTCATCCCTCTCCAGAAGAGGAGAAGAGGAAACACAAGAAGAAACGCCTGGTGCAGAGCCCCAATTCCTACTTCATGGATGTGAAATGCCCAGGATGCTATAAAATCACCATGGTCTTTAGCCATGCACAAACGGTAGTTTTGTGTGTTGGCTGCTCCACTGTCCTCTGCCAGCCTACAGGAGGAAAAGCAAGGCTTACAGAAGGATGTTCCTTCAGTAGGAAGCAGCACTGAAAGCACTCTGAATCAAGATGAGTGGGAAACCATCTCAATAAACGCATTTCGGATATAAAAAAAAAGAATTTCAAGATGGTGACCATAGCACATTAAATCCTAAGTTCAGAGGCCCTTCTGAGTATGGGGCCATGTGCAACTGCACTGTTGTGTGCCCATGAAGCTGGCCCTGATTTCATGCATGACATATCATTTGCTTATCTATTTACCAAATAATGGACTTTTAGGTTGTTTCCAGTTTTGGGCCATTATGCATATTCACTTGTGAGTCTTCGTGTGGATGTAAGTTTTTATTTTTCTTGGGATACTTGGGAATATAATTGCTAGGCCACAAGGTGGGTTTGTATTTAACTTGTGAAGAAAATGCCAAACGGTTTTCCAAAGTGATTATACCATTTCACATTTCCACTAGCAATGTATGAAGGTTTCTTCACATCTTCTTGTTATTATCTTTTTGATGATAGCCATTCTGCTAGAGGGTGTGGTGGTATCTCATTGTGGTTTTGATTTGCATTTTATTAATGACTAATAATACTGAAAATTTTTTCATGTGTTTATTTACTATCCATATATTTTCTTTAATGAATTGTCTATTTAAATGTTTTGCTCAGTTATTTTTAAGTTGAGTTGTTTATCTTATTGGCTTGCAAGACTTTTTAAAATATGTTCTGAACAAGTCATTTCAGTTACATTTTGCAAATATTTTCTCCCAGGATATTACTTTTCTTTTCATTTTCTTAATGGTGTTTTTTGAAGAGCAAAAGTTTTTAATTTTAGTGAAGTCCAATTTATCAGTTCTTTTCTCTTATGGTTTATGCTTTTGATGTCATCTGATTCTTTTATTACACTCCTCAAGGAAGAAATTGGAAGCCACATTGACAATTGCCACTTGCTTACTTGATTTGGGATACTGGGGAGCAGGTGTCTCTTGATTCTATTATAGAAACACAAGAGAAAATGGGGTGATTTTAGACTAACCAGGGTTTTGCAGCCTCTCCTTGCCTTCCTCCCCACTGCAGGTATGCAGCACGTGACTGCGAAGGGGCTCATGGGCATCGCTTAGGAATGATTGACAGGAGTCATGTCCTGACAGTTCCAGTCTACACTTGAGAGAGAAAGACATCACCTGGAAATTTCAGGGATGGGGGATCCTCAGGCCCTATGCGAGGAATTTTTCCAGAAGAGCTCATCTGTGATCATAACAGAAGGGGCATGGTTTGAGGATGAAGTGCTTGGGCCTTTAGTTATTCTTTGTTTCAAAGTCTGAGTACCATTCAAGGTTAATGATTAGCATGAACCTCAGTTTTAGCTAAAACTGCAAGTGGGATGATAGGTGTGATTCTCATAAGTGATAAAGGGATGACTTGGGAAAATTTTATATTATTAATATCTCTCCACTGGTTTAAAAAATATTTATTGAACCCCTATTATGTGCCAGGCACTGTTCTAGGCCTTGTGGATGCATCAATAAAACAAAACAGTCAAAAATCCTTGCTCTCGTGGAGCTTAGATTCCAGGAGACGGACAATACATAAAACGAGAGGAAAATTATGCAGTAGAGTAGAAGTGATAAGTGCTATAGGAAAAAAATAGCAGGGATTGGGGGAGGATCGGGCATGCTGGAGATGTTTTATATATAAAGGTGGTCCAGGAGAACTCACTGAGAAGGTGCTACCTGAGGTGGGGAAGTGATATATGGGGGAAAGAACAACAAAGGGAGAGGCCTCAGTTAGTGCAGAAGCCCCAAGGTGATGGTGCCCGACGTGTTCAAGGATTTATGTGAGGTCAGGGTAGAATGAACAAGGAAAAGCGAGGCAGGAGATGAAGTCAGAAAGGAAATCTGGCTAGACAATGTACCTCTTAAACCATCGTTAAGTTCTTTAGTTCTCATATAAAATATACTAGCTGGGGGTGGTAGCTCATGCCTATAATCCCAGCACTTTGGGAGGCCTAGGCAGAAGGATCCCTTGAGGCCATGAGTTTGAGACCAGCCTGGACAGCATAGTGAAACCTCCCTCTCTACAAAAAAATGAAAAAATTAGCTGGGTATGGTAGCACATGCCTGTAATCCAAGCTACTTGGGAGGCTGAAGCAGAAGGATTCCTTGAGCCCAGGAGATGGAGGCTGCAGTGAGCTATGATTGCACTAATGCACTCCAGCCCAGGTGACAGAGCAAGATCCTGTCTCTAAAAACAAATAAATAAAAAATAAAAAATTAACATACAGTGAACGTGAACAAATTTTGTGCAACAATATCAAAATTTGTATGCCATTTGGGTATACTATAGTTATATTTTCCTGAAGTTATTTCCAAAACAATACAAGGAATTCGGCATGTCATGAAATTACAGTTGACTTTTTAAAATGGCAAATGATCCTGGATACTGTGTGGATAATAAAAGATAACAAATTGATCTAAAATATTATTACATAGCTGCCAAGAAAGATAAAAATACTGGCCTATGCATAAACAAATAAAATTTAAATACAGAAATGCATCTGTTTTCTTTGAAATAGGTTTTAAATTAATTAGTGAAAAATAGAGATTGGGAAATTACAAAGGATAATTTATTACAAAGCAGGCCATAAATGAGGAACTATGTTACAATGAAGACACAGATTTTAAAAGCAACTCACCTGAATATGCAATTTCTATATACAAATAAGATGCACACTTGATATTTTTATGTCAACTTGAGTTGTATAGAGTAATATGGATGTTGATTCAAAGAACTATATCACCATGTGCCCTGGGAACAGAGGTTCCACATGTTTGGCAGATGAAGCTTGGACGCTCCAGTTCTCCCTGTGGAGTGCGCTGGGCTCACCTGTGGTTTTGTATCCACAGCCCACCATCTGCGAGTCAGTGAAAGAGTCTGCAAGAGGTTCTACGAATCAGGTGGCAGTGTGACTCTTAGAGAAGTTATGGAATACACAGACCAAAACTTGAACAAATACTGTCAATCATTTCAAGCAGAAAGTTCTCCAAGCCTTGGTGTCCTACTTTGTCAAAATTGGATGTTTAAATGTAAAGAGAAAACATCCTGCCTCTGACGGAAAAACATTTCTGGCTTTTCTTGATGATGATGGGGCAGATCTAGAAGTAATTCTGGTTAAATTGACCTGTTTCTGCCTTTCCTGATGTTCACCCTTGCATTGTCCACAAGTCATTGTTGGCAGCCTCTAGTGGCCGATTCTAGCTGCTGAATAGCAACTGGCAACACTCGTGAGTAACTATTTCACAGGAGCCCTTCTTATTTCAGGAGAAATGCCTGCACCAACTGAGCTTGGGTAAAATCTGATATTTTCCTTTGATGATGATGCATATTCCAGAGTTTAATAAAATTACTCGAACCCTAAGTTGGGCTTACAAATAAACAAGCACAAAATAAATAAGTACAAAAACGTGGGTGGAAAATTTCTACATAAGAAACTAATACTTTGGGGTTTTTACTGTTCGAAATGCTGCATGTTTGTTAACTTATTTAAGCCTCACAACAACTCTATGAAGTGTTATTATAGTCCCATTTTACAGAATGGGGAAAGTAAGGTACAAAGAGGCCTCACTTGCCCAAGATCACACAATTAGTAAGTAGAACAGGAATTTAAATTTAGGTGATCTTGTTTCAGACTCTTCTCCTAACCACTGCACCATACTGTCACTCATGTAGCCAGATATATAATGCTTATTTTATATAATGCCTGATTCTCTTTTAAAAGCAAGGCAAGATTATGTATTTGTTTATATTTGCTTGCAAACATGCATATTTAAAACATATGTGATGAAAAACATACCATTTTCGATATATCATTTAAGGACAGTTATATAAAAGAAAGAATTGTATATATGAAGCAAGATAATACATGACTTTGATTTTATATAGGAAGAGTATTTGAAGGTTATTTTTTGTGGTGATGTATATATTTCAACAATAATATTTCCTGTTATTGATTAACTCAAGTTGTTCTTCAGAGTGGGATTGAACATGTAAAATTCTGCGTGTCTAAATCTCTGCTAGTCTAAGCTTGCTGAGAGCAGAATTGGTGTCTGATTTATGTTTGAGTGCCGGTAGTGAGGACTTTATCAATGCCTGTTGAATCAATGAACAATGGAATGGATGAATAAATACGTCAGCTAATCTTTCTTCAAAGTAAATAGTGTTCATAATATTGATAGCAAATGATCATACATTATTCTATGATTTATTATTTTCTTAATATATAAATTATTACATATATTTATATACTACTAACCCTCTCTTTCCAGAGTTAGTATTATATAGATACTAACTATGCTAAATATACTAACTCATTTAATCTACAGCAGCCTTATGAGGTGGGTGCCATTATTATTTACCATTTTACACATAAGGAAACAGAGGCAAAATTTTAAATAAGTTGCTCAAGCTGGCAAGTGGCAGTGCTAAGATTCAAACCAGGAAGTTTGGTTCTAGAATTCGTGAGCCCAACCACCAAGCTACATGACCTCATGCAAACAGCCTTGAGCTGGCCTGGCTGTGAGTGTGTTTTCAGTGCTGCAGGGTTACGCACTGATGGATTTTTTTTTTTTTTTTTGAGACGGAGTCTCGCTCTGTCGCCTAGGCTGGAGTGCAGTGGCGCAATCTCGGCTCACTGCAAGCTCCGCCTCCCGCGTTCACGCCATTCTCCTGCCTCAGCCTCTCCGAGTAGCTGGGACTACAGGCGCCCGCCGCCACGCCCGGCTAATTTTTTGTATTTTTTTTTTTAGTAGAGACGGGGTTTCACCGTGGTCTCGGTCTCCTGACCTCGTGATCTGCCCGCCTTGGCCTCCCAAAGTGCTGGGATTACAAACGTGAGCCACTGCGCCCGGCCGCACTGATGGATTTTCAATTGCTTGGTGCTTATATGGAAAAAGTATTGGGCATGGACCCCCTTCAGCCCTGGGAAACTCAGACTCAGCATGCCCCTCCAAACTGAATCCACTGTGCCCACTCCCGAGTTCCCAAATTCACTCCTGTTCTGTGCTGTCTCTGTGAGTGGCAACAATAGCCTGTTGTTTGGGCTCTTTCTCTCCAGGTTGCCCCTGTTTCATCTGTGCTCCACACAGCAGTTCTGTGTGATTTTTTAAAAAATAGACTTTATTTCTAGAGTTGTTTTAGGTTGACAGCAAAATTGAGTAGAAAGTACAGAGTCCCTATACATCCCCTGCCCCTCCTACATACGTAATCTACCCTGCTATCAACATCCCCCACTGGAGGGGTACATGTGACCATTGCTAAACCTACATTGACACATCATTATCACCCAAAGTCCATAGTTTACATTAGGGGCCATTCTTGGCGTTGCACAGTCTATGGGTTTGGACGAATGTATAATGACATGTATCTATCATTAGAGGATTATGCAGAATAATTTCTCCAAAAATCCTCTGTGCTCCACCTATTCATCCCTTCCTCCCCCTGTCTCCACCCCAACCCTTACTAACCACTCATCTTTTTACTATCTCCATTGTTTTTTTCTTTTCTAGAATATCATATAGTTGGAATCATATAGTATTTAGCATTTTCAGATAGGCATTTTTCACTTAGTAATATGCATTTAAGTTTCTTCAATGTCTTTTCATGGCTTGGTAGCTTATTTTTTTTAATGCTGAATAATATGCCATTGTCTGGCTATAACACAGTTTATTTATCAGAGCATTTTTTAAAAACACAAATATGATTGTGTACCCTTTGCTTAAAATCCTTCAATAGCTTTCCTTACAATAAAATACAAACTCCTGGCCGGGCGCTGTGGCTCACGCCTGTAATCCCAGCACTTTGGGAGGCCGAGGTGGGCGGATCACGAGGTCAGGAGATCGAGACCACGGTGAAACCCCGTCTCTACTAAAAATACAAAAAATTAGCCGGGCGTGGTGGCGGGCGCCTGTAGTCCCAGCTACTTGGGAGGCTGAGGCAGGAGAATGGCGTGAACCCAGGAGGCAGAGCTTGCAGTGAGCCGAGATTGCGCCACTGCGCTCCAGCCTAGGCGACGGAGCGAGACTCCGTCTCAAAAAAACAAAAAAACCAAAAAAATAAAATAAAATACAAACTCCTTTGCGTGTGTTTCAAAGTCTTCACAAAAATAGCTGTGCGTTCCACTCCACCTTTATCTACCCCATGGTATCAGTTCTCCATCCTTCGTGAACGTCTCTCTGCTCTTCGCAGTGAGAGTTTGTCCTTTTCTTCACATCCTCCCCCTCTTCTCCACACTCACTCCCTGTTCTCTTCCTTTCTTTGGGGGCAACTTCAGCATTTATGTAGGTGATCCGATCAATATTGGGAACTCTTTATTTCCTTGACCTTTTTAGCTCCAAAGACCTTTTGCTCAACCTAAGTCGTCAACGATAACTGCCCCACCTCTGAAATCTAGATTTCAACCATCCTGCTCCCTGATCCCCTCGTATAGTTCCAACTCACATGTTTAATGCTCCCACTCTGGCAAGTCCCAGCCTGAATGCAGCCTCTCCTTCACTGCTAGGACCCTCTTCTCATGCCCTTACTTCCCGTAAAGCTCATGCCTCTCTCTTTCCTCTATAGTCCTTGCCTAGAAAAAAATCACACAATGCTGGTTAAAGCTTACTACCCACCAATTCTGCACCTACCTGCTCACGGGCAGCTTCCCAGTGCTGCAGAAAACACAACCATGCCAGCAAGGCTTATTTCAAATGTAAGACCACAGATCTCAAATGGCCACCCTACACCCCAGGGTGGCCCTACCACTGTTTCCTACAAACATTCTTTTATAGCCCTCGTCTTGACCCTGCCAACTTTGACCCCATCCCCTCCTCCTGCTGTGCCTCATCTCTGTGCTGCTTTTCAAGCTAGAAAGTTCTGTATTCCCATGAGCTCCATTTCCTCATCTCCCAGTCTCTCTTCCGCTGACATTTCAATCAGGCTTCTGGGACTCACTCTACTGAAATGGCTTTAACAAAGGCTTCAGTGCTCTGTCTTGTCATGGAGAGTTCCGTCTTCATCTTATTCAACCTCTCAGCAATATGGACTAATTCTTCATTTTTTGATTTTTTAAAAAAATTAAAACTGTGGTAAAATACACATAATGTAAAATGTATCATCTAACCTTTTTAAAGTGTGCAGTTCAATAGTGTTAAGTACATTCACATTGCTGTGCAATCAGTCTCCAGAGCTCTCTTCATCTTGGAAAACCCAAACTCTATACCCATTAAACAACACCACCCTCGTATCCCTGCCTCCCTGTCCCTGGTAACCATGATTCTACTTTTGGTTTCTATGAATTTGACTACTCTAGGCTCCTCATATAAGTGGAATCATACAGTATTTGTCCTATTATGACTTTTAAATTTTATTTTACATAATATCATCAAGGTTCATTGATATCATAGCATATGTCAGAATTTCCTTCTTTTTAAGGCTGAATAAAACTCAATTTTTTTTCTGTTTGTTGATCAATACCTAGCTTACTACTACTCCTTTTTTTTTTTTTTTTTTTTTTTTTTTA